>NC_057727.1:60864685-60911810 GCF_004010195.1 Chiloscyllium plagiosum
TTCATTCCAAGTTAGTACTTTGCCCCCAATACCATGCGCCCTAATTTTGCTCACTAACCTCCTATGTGGGACTTTATCAAAAGCTTTCTGAAAGTCCAGGTACACTACATCTACTGGATCTCCCTCGTCCATCTTCAGAGTTACATCCTCAAAAAATTCCAGAAGATTAGTCAAGCATGATTTCCCCTTTAATAATCTTATATGTCTCAATCAGATCCCCTCTCATAATCTTATATGTCTCAATCAGATTTCCCCTCATAAATCCATGCTGACTCTGACCTATTCTGTTACTACTATCCAGATGTGTCGTAATTTCATCCTTTATAATAGACTCCAGCATCTTTCCCGCCACTGAGGTCAGACTAACTGGTCTATAATTTCCTGCTTTCTCTCTCCCACCTTTCTTAAAAAATGGTACAACATTAGCCACCCTCCAATCCGCAGGAACTGATCCCGAATCTATCGAACTCTGGAAAATAATCACCAATACATCCACGATTTCTCAAGCCACCTCCTTCAGTACCTTGGGATGTAGACCATCAGGCCCTGGGGACTTGTCAACCTTTAGACCTAACAGTCTCTCCAACACCAATTCCTGGCAAATATAAATTTCCTTAAGTTCAGGTCCTTCAGCCACTGTTACCTCAGGGAGATTGCTTGTGTCTTCCCCAGTGAACACAGATATGAAGTACCAATTCAATTCTTCTGCCATTTCTTTGTTCCCCATAATATATTCCCCTGTTTCTGTCTTCAAGGGTTCAATTTTAGTCTTAACCATTTTTTTGCCTTTCACATACCTAAAAAAGCTTTAACTATCCTCTTTTATTCCTGATGAAGGGCTTTTGCCCAAAATGTCGATTTCGAAGCTCCTTGGATGCTGCCTGAACTGCTGTGCTCTTCCAGCACCACTAATCCAGAATCCTTTATATTATTGGCCAGTTTACCTTCGTACCTCATTTTTTCTCTGCGTATTTCCTTCTTAGTAATCCTCTATTGTTCTTTAAAAGCCTCCCAGTCCTCCGTTTTCCCACTTATCTTTGCTATGTTATACTTTTTCTCTTTTAACTTTATATATTTCTTAACTTTCCTCGTCAACCACAGCCACCCATGCCTCCTCCCAGGATCTTTCTTCCTTTTTGGAATGAACTGATCCTGCAACTTCTGCATTATACACAAAAATATCAGTCATTATTCCTCCACTGTCATCCCTGCTAAGGTAATGCACCATTGGACTTTGAACCAAGGCTGTAATATCTGTGGAAAACTTTCTTGGTTCCAAATACTCTTGAAGGTGACTGCATGTTTGGAAAAAACATATTACACTTGCATAACAGAAAACATATAATACTTCCAAACTGCTAGAATGCCCCTTGCTTCAGGAGTTTTGTCTCATTTGGTTGATTCAACTATCTCTATCACCTTGATCACTCAAAAAAGCTCTTTAATATCTCCAGACAATGTGTCTCCATCGAAGTCACAGAGACAGTGATCACACAGCCTCTGGTTGCCCACAACAAGGAGTACATCTGGACAACAGCAAACAAATTCTCAAAAGGCAGCCAAAACCTTGGTCTCCAAATCAGCATCTCAAAGACAAGACAATGCTTCAGAGAGCACCAGGAACATGAGAAGAAGCACCAGATACAACTATTAATGGTTCTAGACTCATTGTTGTGAAACTATTCTCCTACCTTGATATCTCTGGGAATGCTACTATTTATGAAGATATTTGTGCAAACATCCATTCAGCAAGTCCTGACTATGGCTAAATCCTCAATCAGGTTTGGAAGCAGCGTAGTGTTAAACTGAACACTACATTCAAACTGACCAGGCCATTACTAAAGTCACTTCAGTCCCAGAGAACCACAGGGCTCTCATTAGAAAGAGAGATGGCTGGTGATAGTTTAACGTGAAGGGGTGAGGGGTCAGGGAAGGGGTGAGGGGTCAGGGAAGGGGTGAGGTTGAGAAGACGGGACCTTCATGGTGCCCTCAGCTTGTACAGGGAATTGAATCCACGCTGTTGGTGATACTCTGCACCACAACCCAGCCATCCAGCCAAATGAGCTAACTGACCTGCTTTCATTATCCTTACACCATGCTGTATGACCCAGAATCCTGGATATGCTAAAAGTACCACACCAAATCATTGGGAACAAGGATTCATGGAATTTAAATTAAAAACTAAATCTGGACTTGACCACGAAACATTGTCTATAGCTATAAAACCCCATTGCAGGAGGACACTCCACCAACAGCCCTATCTTCAATGAGCCCAAACATAAGTGCAAAAGATTGTGCTGAATGTTTCAGTACAATCCTCAGTCAGAATGATTCATTCTCAGCCTCCTTCAGAGTTTCTAATTCAGCTATTTCAATTCCCTCCAGTGTCCAGCTAGAGGCTCTGGACACTGCAAAGGGTATAGTTCTTGAGAACATTCTGGCAATAGTACTACCAACTTGCTCTTAGCCAAGTTGTCCCACTACAGCTACAACACTGACATCTATTCGACAATGTGGAAAATTGACCAGGATGTCCTGTCCATAAAAAGCAAGACAAATCCGATCTACCAATTACTGCCCATCAGCGTACTCTTGATCATCAGTAAAGTGATGGAAGCAATAACCTGATTGCTGATGCTTAGTTGGGGTTCTGGTAGGGACACCTGCCTCCTGACCTCATTATAGCCTTGGCTCAACTATGGACAAAGGGGCTGAATTCCATAGGTGAGGTGAGAGTGACAGTCCTTGGCTGTCACTCAAGGTCACACTTGGTCAAATGAGGCATCAAGGAGTTGTAGTAAAACTGCAATCATTGGGAATTGGAGCAAACTCTTCGTTAGTTGGAGTCATACATAGCACATAGGAAGATGGTTGTGTTTGTTAGAGGTCAGTCATCTCAGTTTCAGGACACCTCTGCAGGAGTACCTCAGGGCAGATGTTCTTAAATCAACCTTTACTTGATAGACAATAAAAATAGATCAATATAGTCAACATGGCTTTGGACATGGGAAATCATGTCTCACGAATTTGATTGAGTTTCTGAGGAAGTAACAAAGAGGATTGATGAGGGCAGAGTGGTGCACATGATTGGTATGGACTCAGTAAAGTGTTTGACATGATTCCTCATGGTAGACTGGTTAGTAAGGTTGGGTCACATGGAATAAAGGGAGAACTAGTCATGTGGATACAGAATTGGCTCAAAGATAAAAGACAGAGGGTGGTGGTGGAGGGTTGCTTTTCAGGCTGGAGGCCTGTGACCAGCAGTGTGCCACAATGATCAATGTTGGCTCCACTGCTTTTCATCATTTATATAAATAATTTGGGTGTGCACATAGAAGGTATAGTTAGTAAGTGTGCAGATGACACCAAGATTGGAGGTGTAGTGGACAGTGAAGGTTTCCTCAGAGTACAAGATGGGCCAATGGGCTGGGGGCAGGTGGATTTTAATTCAGATAAATGCGAGGAGTTGCATTTTGGAAAAGCAAATCAGGACAGGACTTAATACACTTAATGGTAAGGTCCTGGAGAGTGTTGCTGAACAAAGAGACCTTGGAGTGGAGGCTCATAGTTTCTTGAAAGTGGAGTCGCAGGTAGATAGGATAGTGAAGAAGGCATTTGGTATGTTTGTTTTTATTGGTAAGTGTATTGTGTACAGGAGTTGGGAGGTCATATTGTGGCTGTACAGGACTTTGGTTAGACCACTTTTGGAATACAGTGTGCAATTCTGATCTCCCTGCTATAGGAAGGATGTTGTGAAACTTGAAAGGGTTCAGAAAAGATTCACAAGGATGTTGCCAGGGTTGGAGGGTTTGGAGTGGCTGAGTAGGCTGAAGCTATTTTTCCTGGCGCTGAGGGATGACCTTATAGGGGTTTATAAAATCATAAGGGGCATGGATAGAGTGAATTGCCAAGGTCTTTCCCAGGGTAGGGGACTCCAAAACTAGAGGTCTTAGGCTTAAGGTGAGAAGGGAAAGATTTAAAAGGGACCTAAGGGGCAACATTTTAATGCAGAGGGTGGTGCATGTATGGAATGAGCTGCCAGATGAAGTGGTGGAGACTAGTACAATTACAACATTTAAAAGGCATCTGGATGAGTATATGAATAGGAAGAGTTGAGGGATATGGCCCATATGCTGGCAAATGGGACTAGTTTCTTTCATTTAGGATATCTGGTTGGCATGGACGAGTTGGACCGAAGGGTCTGTTTCCATGCTGTACAGCTCTGACTCTATAACCCATGCCTCCTGGTCTAGATAGTGTCTTGGTTCAATTATCTTCAGTTATTTCATCAATGATCTTCCCTCCATCATAAGGTCAGAAGTTGGGATGTTCACCGATGATTGTACAATATTTAGCACCATTCACAGCTCCTCAAATATTGAAGCAGTCCATACTCAAATGCAGCAAGACCTGGACAATATCCAGATTTGCACCACACAACTGTCAGGCAATGACAATCACCAATAACAGATATTCAACCATCGTCCCTTGATAATCAATGGCACTACCATCACTGAATCCTCAACTACCAACATTCTGGGGGTTAACATTGACCACAAGATGAACTGGAATAGCCATATAAATACAGTGGCGACCAATTCAAGTCACAGGCTACAAATCCTGCAATTAGGAGAAAGTGAGCACTGCAGATGCTGGAGAGTCAGAGTTGAAAAGTGTGACACTGGAAAAGCATAGCATGTCAAGCAGCATCCGAAGAGTAGGAGAATCGACGTTTCGGGCATAAGCCTTTCACCAGGATGAAGGGCTTATGCCTGAAATGTCGTCTCTCCTACTCCTCGGATGCTAACTGAACTGCTGTGTTTTTCTAGCGCCACACTCTTCGACTACAAATCCTACAATGAGTAACTCACCTCCAGATTCTAAAAGGACTGTCAGAATCCAGAAGGCATAAGTCAGGAGTGTGATGGAATACACCCACTTGCTTCAACAACAGTCAAGAATCTTGACACCGGCCAGGACATAGTAGCCTGTTTAATTGGCAACACATCCACAAACCTTCACTCCTTCCATCACTAATGCTCAGCAGCAACAGTGTACCATCTACATGATGCACTGCAGACATTTATCAGAAGTTCCTTAAACAGCACTTTCTAAATACATTACCACTTCTGTCTAAAAGAACAAGGGCAGCAGATAAATGGGAACACCAACATCTGAAAGTTCCTCTCCCAGTGCTGCTTGGACAAAGCCCTTATAGCATTGTGGATCTATGTACAGCATGTGGACAGCAGCGGTTCAAGAAAGCAGCTCACTAACACCTTCTCAAGGGCAACTAAGGATGGTAAAAAATGTTGGCCCAGCCAGTGATGTCTACACCTCAGGAATAAATAAAAAACAACAACATTAGAGCACTTGGAGTTGGGGGTTATGCACTGAACTGGCTTATGGACAGAAAATAGAACAGGACTAAACAAGTTCTTCTCAGTTTGGAAGCCCATGACCAGTGGGATACAAACGTCAGTGCTTAGGCTTCAATAGTTCACAATCTATGCCAATGATTTGGATGTGACCTAACTTTCAAATTTGTCATCAGTTCAAAACCTGGTGGGAATTTGAGTTGTGAGGAGGATGCAAAGAGGCTTCAAGAGGATTTGGACTTGTTCACTGAGTGGGCAAGACAATAGCCTATGGAATATAAATGTGAAAAAATATGAAGCTACCAGTTGGTTTGGAAAAATCAGAAACGCAGAGTGTTTCTAAAATGGTAAGAGATTGGGAAATGCAGACATTCAAAGGGATCTGATATCCTTGTACACCAGTTACTGAAAGCTAGCATGCAGGTACTGCAAGCAATTAGAAAAGAAAATGGTACATTGGCCTTTACAGCAAGAGAGTTTATGTAGAGAAGAAAGAGATATTGCTACAACTGCATAGAGCATTGGTGAGACCACATCTGGAGGACTATATACAGTTCTGACCTTATTGAAGGAAGAATGCTGTGGAGATTCACCAGACTAATTCCTGGGATATGGGACTGTCTGATGAGAGATTGAGGAGATTGGGCCTAGAGTCTCGAGAGTTAAGAAGACTAAAAGGTGATCTTGAAATTTACAAAATTCTTTTGAGGATCAACAAAGCTATTTCCTTGGCTGGGGTCTTAAATTCAGTGGACACAGTGTAAACTTAAGAGGCAGGTGATTTAGGACAAAGATGAGGAATTTCTTCACACAGAGAATTCTGTATTCTCGTAGGCTGTAGTAACTCGGTAGCATACTCAAGACCGAGACTGATAGAACTTTAGATATTAAAGTTATTAAAGGGTTAGTGCAAGAAAATGGGACTGAATTGAAGGGTCAGCCACGATCTAGATGAATGGTGGTGAATGTTGAGGCGTCAAGTGACCTACTTCTGATTCTATTTATTATGGTCCTTGGAGCCACAGTATCAGCACCTGCGTTTCCTAATTAATCAGAAAGATCAGATAGATTTGGCATTTCATTCTATCAAAGGAAAGATTTTAATTAAAGATGCCCAGGCATGATTTAGAATGCTGAGCTGCATGCTGATACCCAATGTTGATTAAACCAAATGAATGGAGAGGGGGAAGGGTAGTTGCTTCCATAATTAACTGAAGCTCTGAGGGACTGATATTTACTGAGGACAGAAGGAAGAAACCAGTTTCTCAGAACAAGCAGGTGTGCATGGACTGTGGTCTCTCCAAACCTGGAGATAGTGCACCGACAGGATTTAAGACCCTCAGGGGACTGGGAAAGCTAATCAGCATTGTATCTTTGGGTGCCAAGACCCAAACTCTTCCAGAAATCTCCTATGCATCAATCATCTGTACAAGTCACTCACTTTGCCGTCCCACTCATTTTCTCTAGGCACCTTCGCAAATCCCCACGAGGACAGTGAACAATAAGCCTGCTCTTCTTTGTGCCTTCTAACACAAATAGTGCACAGTCATTCTTCACAAATCTGTTAAGGAAAGTTCAATTCCCACGATGCACCATTTTCTTATTTCTTTCATACATTTATCAACATATTTGTCCCTTTACTTCCTTTTCTGGTCTGTGGTAGACACTTAATAATGTGACTGAATCCTTCCAGTCCATTATAACAATCTTAATGGATTCTGCTTGTGAGTTTAAAAACCGAAAGAAACAAAAACACAAAGTATTGGAAAAGCAGCATCTATGGAGAGAAATCAGAATTAACTCTTCAGATCCGGTGACACTTCCTCAGTTTAGATGCTGTCAAACCTGCTGAGCTTTTCCAGCAGTTTCTGTTTTTGTTTCTGTTTATTAATTTCCATTTTTACTCCTGATAATTATTTTGATGAAAACATCACCACCATCAGCCCTTCTTTCTCGCCTACCATTCTGAAATACAACATAAGCTGTAATATTTAACGGTCAGTCCTGTCCTGTACACTGTTTCTAATATCCCTATTACATCTATTGCTTCAGTTTGAATTATTGTCCTCAATTCACTCATCTTTTTGCTTTTCCACTGAGTATTGCTCATTAGGAAATTTACTATACATTTATCTTTCATTGCTCTTGCTTTATTTGCATTAGGTGTTTACTGATTATGTCTTCAGAATATTAATAATGGAGAATACTCTCCACTGTCGTTATTCCAGCTGAGATAGGAATTCTGCATAGGGACCTTGCAGAATCTTCTGAAAGAATTTTCTGGGAAATTGATATTTTCATTGGGCAATATCTCTACATGAGGATCCCATTCAAAATCTCCATAAAAATGAAGACCTTAGTTGGTTCTGACAAAATTAAGTAAAATAGTTACTCAGGAAATGTTAGACTATTAAACATAAAGCTCTTCCCAGTTGGCACATTACTCTCCTGATACCCTAAAATCCCACATATAGACATTTTTAAACAACCTGTTTAGATGTATTATGACAGACCTCCACCCCGAACTGCTTAGTCACACAGACCTTTTCCCAATTTAATATTTTTATAACAATAATTAAAAGATTTCAAAGAAAATGAGAAGGAACACAACATATTGTTAATGATCCCGAAGATTTTTCTCTTTGGTTGTTGACTTCAAGAGTAAACTTACAATAAAAATGGACCTGGGTGCAGCTCCTGTGTCAGTGTTAGATGGTGGTCCACATACTGACTGATAGTTATATGATTCCTTTCTCATGTAGAATGAAGCATTGTAGAGTGCATTCATCAAGCTGGCGTCTACCTCACTGAAGAACATACCAATCTGAAGGATGAACCAAATACAAAGTACATTTAGGAGCTTTTTCTGCATGGTTAGTGACATGAGAATAGTGTTACACTTCGACCCCAGGTGAGGTTCCCCAGCTGCAACAAAGATGGCTTAAAAAGAATCCCCTTCCTTCTGAATACTTTTCTTCCAGACCCAAATGAACTTAGTTTTTGAAAAGAACCAATTTAGCCAGACTTCCTGGAGTCATCAAGGAATGAATTTATTAATTACTAAACATGAGAAGAACTAGTAATACTACAAACACATAAACATAGATTAAAAGTAAGACATGAGTCCATAAAGATAAAAGTTATACAAAGATATACAGACCAGTCTCTGAATTGTTCATGAAGAGTGGATAGTTGAATACAGTGGCCTGTTGCAGTGGAGATTATTGACAATGATATTCAACAGTTTTAAAGTTTCATAATCCTTAGTTTTGCAGATTACTTGACATTGTATTGTTTGGATTCCTTTCAACTATGAATGAATTCCTGAACTCAGGGTAAGAGTATTTTATTGTCCTGTTGTCTTTTGCCGAGCTACTAGCTAGCTGACTTTTACCACTCAGAGTGGGGCATTATCTTTTCCTACAACATAGGGGTGACTAGAAGGCAGCTCTTTCACTGTGACCTTTACGTTCAAACTAGACTGGTAAACACAAGAAGGTTTAGTCTCACTAACACAGAAGAGGTGAGAGTGGTTTTATAATCTATGTCTTAATGTATTCTTCAAAGGGTTTGCTGTTGAGAGGGTCATCAGCCCCTTAAAATCTTTGTAGCCACACCAGATAACATTGCAAACTGTTTGAAGTTTCTTTGACACCTTTAGGTATTCATCCTACTGTTCCCTCGCAGAACTTGTGCCAGCCAGCCACTGAACTTATACCAGCAGTTATTTTGTCTCTGCAACAGTTTTCTTTTTAAAGCAATTTTGGAATTAAGGGTTAAATATGCTGGTAGTACTTTAGAGTTCTGACCCAGCAACTGTGACTCTCTGACTACTTGTCTGACATTGAGTTGTGGCTGTAAGCTTTCTTCAACTTCAAGCTGCCAAGATCCTGCACCCTAGCCTTGGCTCCTACCCTAGGTCTGACTGTTTTCTTTGATTGGGTTCAAAGATGTGAGGTGCTGGTAGCCTGTTTTAACAGAAAGTTTACTTTCAAAGACTAGCAACCACCTCCCCCCACCCACCCACCAAGCATGACTTTAGGCACTGTTTCACAATGACTGAAACTTTCACAGAACTCCATCTTTTTTACACTCAGCTTCTTCAACATTCTCTTCACCCCAACCCTCACATACTCCCATTTAGCTAAGCTTCCAGCATCCTTTCCAATCCTGCAGCTGTGTATCAATTATTTGTGGAGGTGCCAGTGTTGGACTATAGTGAACAAAGTCAGAAATCACATGACAGCAAGTTTATTTGGAATCCAAAGCATTCGGAGTGCTGCTCGTTTGTCAGGTGAATTCACCTTCATCTGATGAAGCAGCAGTGCTCTGAACGCTTGTGATTTTAAACAAACCTGTTAAATTTAACCTGGTGTCATGTGACTTCTGAAAATTATATCTCCATTGAGTTTGGAGTTCATGTTACAGCTATACAGGACATTGATTAGGTCACTTCATCATAGAATATCATTATAGAATCCCTACAGTGTGGAAAAAGGCCATTTGGCACACCGACCCTCTGAAGAGCATCCCACCCACACCCATTCCCCTACCTTATTACCCAACATTTACCCCTGACTAATACACATCCCTGAACACTATGGGCAATTTAGTGTGGCCAATTTACCTAACCTGCAAATCTTTGGATTGTGGGAAGAAACCAGAACATCCAGAGGAAACCCACGCAGACACGGGGAGAATGTGCAAATTCCACACAAATGGTTACCTGAGGTTAGAAGTGAACCTAGATCCCTGGCACTATGAGGCAGCAGTGCTACCTACTGAGGCACTGTGCTGGCCCCTTATGGAACATTCAGTTCTGGTTTCAGTGCCAAAGGATGGATGTTGTGAAACTGAAAGGGTTCAGGAAAGATTTACAAGGGTGTTGCCAGGGTTGCAGGGTTTGAGCTATAGGAACAGGCTAAATAGGCTGGAGCTAAGGGGTGATCTTATAAATTTATAATATCATGATAGGCATAGATACTGATTCAGAATACTGAATGGCCTGGACAGAGCAGATGTTGGAAAGATGTTTCCATTGTAGGAAAGACTAGGACTGGAGGACACAGACTTACAGTAAAGGAAAGACCTTTTAAAACAGAGATAAGGAGAAACTTCTTCAGCCAGAGAGTGGTGAATCTATGGAATTTATTATCACAGTAGGTTGCAGAGGCCAGGTTATTGAGTATATTTAAGACTGAGATAGATAGGTTTTTGAGTATCAAGGGGATCAAGGGTTATGGGGAGAAAGCCGGAGAATAGGGTTGAGAAACCTATCAGTCATGATTGAATGGCAGAGCAGACTTAAAGGGCTGAATGGCCTAGTTTCTGCTCCTAGGTCTTACGGTCTTATAGGCTGAATAGCCAAAGTCTTTTACCCAGGGTAGCGGAATCCAAAACTCGAGAGATTAGGTTTAAGGTGAGAGGAGAAAGATTTAAAAGGGACCTAAGGAGCAACATTTTCATGTGGTGAAAAAGGGTGGTACTTATATGGAATGAGCTGCCTGGGGAAGTGGTACAATTACAACATTTAAAAGGCACCTGCATGGGTACATGAATAGGAATGGTTTAAAGGGATATGGGCCAAATGCTTACAAATGGGGCTAGATTAATTCAGGATATCTAGTTGGCATGGAAAGGTTGGACTGAAGGGTCTGTTTCTGTGCTGTATATGTGTAAGACTCTAACTTGTACTTGCTCTTCTTTAGGCCTTTTATAGAAAGAGTGTGGACAATTTAGTGTGGCCAATTATCAGGAATCTGCAGGATCAGAAGAAAGCTGCTTGGCCAGGTGAGACTCAAATAGAGAACAGATCACTCTGTCCGTATTTCTCTCACTGTTCCCCCAGTCTGTTTTCTACTTCTACGAAGTGCCTGATTATTGAGTGTATTAAGATTATGAAATTAAATCAAGCTGTAAGTGTAGGAATCAGGATGCATAGTTATTTGTCCAACCAAAACTAGGAGAGATCTGGAGTAATGGTATGAAACAGCATTATGGATTGAGTGCTGAGGAGCGTGGCGAACTGGACTGAGGATGGAGGGACAATATGTAGCAGACCCGCATTCCTTTTCTGCAACCATGTGAGTGCTCATTTGACTATAGAAACAGAAACTAGAGCAACAGTCGATCATTTGGTTTTTTTGAGCGTGCTCTGTCATTCAATATATTATCTCCATATTTCTGCTTTCTCTGCATAACCCTTGATGCCTTTAAAGGTACAATGCTGATTTGTGCCTGGGTACATCAATTGAGTTAACTGGTGAGCGACTGTCTAAGGGACTTTCTTCAAGGAAGTTGCACTTGTTATGGGAAAAGTAACTTGGTGAGGATCAATTTAATATAAGTTTCACATGGTCCAACATCAGTGGCTACTTTAGTTGAGCACATTAGTTATTGTGAAATCACAGCCAAGATGGTATTTTTGCAAGCAGGTTGGCTATGTTATTAGGACTTTTAAATTTATACGGGTTCCTGTTTGTGCTGCTGGAGGGTCTGTGAAAACATTGGTTGAATAACACCAAATGTGTTACAATTTGGAAATCATTTGGCAAAGGAGTAATTAGAAGTAAATAATTTTAATACAACATTAGTCTGGTTTTAAAAGATCTAGATCTGGTACGAACATAAGAAAAGGAGTAGGCAGCATGACCTCTTAATAAAATCAAGGCGGATCTTCTATCGCAACTCCACTTTCCCATAATGTTGTGATATTAATTTGCTTTTAATTTTCTTAATTTTTTCATGGGAAGATGTTGCTCATCACTCATTGGTCAGCTGTTTCAGAGGGCAATTAAGAGACAAACATGTTATTGTGGGTCTGGAGTCAACATGTAAGCCAGACTGGATTGCAGATTTTCTTCCCTAAATACAGTAGTGAACCAGATGGATTTGTGGTCTGCAATATTGAGCTCTTGGCATCTAATTAAAAAGGTGAAAATGCAGGTCAAGTACTGGAAAATGGAATTTTGTAGGTAGGAGCTTGATGACCTCTGTTGACATCATGGGCCAAAAGATTTCTATGCTATAATATTCTATTACTCCATAATGAATTAATATATTAATATTAATTTTATTATGGGGGTGATAAATATTGCAATCATGGGTTTGGTGGGCAAGTGTTCAAGAATTTGTTGTGTTTCCTGCTTTTGATCAATATCCAGTGAATTCTTTGGTTGAGTATATATGTGTATTGTTGTCTGATAAGCAAAACATTGGGTTCTGTTCTGATGCACGTGAAGCTGTATAGGTTATTAAAGTAGTCAGGGGGCATAGTGAGTGTAGTGGCCATAACTAAGGGAAAGGTGCTGAGGAAGCTGAAAGGTTTGAAGATGGATAAATCACCCAGACCAGATGGACTACACCCTAGAGTTCTGAAGAAGGTAGCTGTGGAGCCAGCACAGCTTTTTCAAGGCAAGGTCATGCCTGACAAATCTGGTAGAATTCTTTGAGGTAACAAACAAGTTACAAAGGAGAACCAGTAGATGTGGGCTATTTGGATTTTGAGAAGGCCTTTGACAAGGTACCACACAGGAGGCTGCTATGTAAGATGAGCCCAAAGTGTTGGGTGCAAGGTGCTGGCATGGAGAGAGGATTGGTTGATTGGCAGAAGTCAGAGAGTGGGGGTAAATGCATCCTTTTGAGAATGACAGCTGGTGACCAGTGGAATTGAATTGAATGAGGTTTATTGTCATATGCATTCACATGAGTACAGTGAAAAGTTTACAAGTCGCCACTTACGGCACCATCTTAGGTACAAAGCAGAAATGTAAGGAAAAAATGTCACAAGTTAAACTTTACAGTCCTTCTAACTAAAATGTGGAAAAACAAAGAAACACAGTTAACCGTTCAACACCACAGTCCATAAGCACCTGGCTGTGCTGGGATTGACCTCCCTTACTTCGAGCTCGATCTCTGCCCCACCTCCATCCCTGGCTGCCTGTTCGTACTGCCTTGCAACCTGTTCCTGCTCCCGCTTTTGCTGCCCCTGGGTTACCTGTGACCGGTCTCGCCATTCTTGGGCTGCCTGCTCCACTTACGCTGTCCCTGGGCCATCTGCTCCTACACTCCCACTAGAGTCCCACTATGGTATCACTCCGGACCTTGAAGAATGGGGCCTGTACTAAAACTCCTAAGTCCCTTTGTGCTTCAGATTTCCAAAGCCTTTCCCCATTTAGAAAATACCCTAAAACCTCTGTTCCCCAATGCAGCAACTGCCAGAATTCTGCCTGGGCACATGAGCTGTCCTGTGGCCGACCGCCAAAGTTCCAAAGGGGTCAATATTAGGACCACAACAATTCATGTTGTACATTAACAATCTGTGAAAGAACTGAGGACATTGTTACTAATTTTCAGATGACACAAAGATAGGTGGAGGGACAGGCCAGGAGAGTGGCCTGCGTAGACTAAACTGGCAGATAGAATTTAAATTGGGAAATTATGACATTATGTGCTTTGTTAGGAAGTTAAAAATCACAAAACACCAGGTTATAGTCCAACAGTTTTATTTGGAAGTACAAGCTTTCGGAGCGCTGCTCCTTCATCAGGTCGCTAGTGGGGAACAGAGGTTTTAGGGTATTTTCTAAATGGGGAAAGGCTTTGGAAATCTGAAGCACAAAGGGACTTAGGAGTTTTAGTACAGGCCCCATTTTTAAGGAGGAATGTACTGGCCTTGCAGGGGGTCCAAAAGAGGTTTACAAGAATGATCCCTTGGATGAAGGACTTGTCGTATGAGGAATGGTTGAGGACTCTGGGACTGTACTCGATGGAATTTAGAAGGATGGGTGGGGTGTGTGAAATCTGACAGAATACTGAGAGGCCTGAATAGAGTGAATGTGGAAAGGATGATTCCACTATAAGAGACTCAGACCTGAAGGCACAGCCTCAGAATGAAGAGACAATCTTTAGAACTGAGATGAGGAGGAATATCTTCAGTCAGCGGGTGATGAATCTGTGGAAATTATTGTCACACAAGGCAGTAGAATCCAAGGTGTTGAGTGAATTTAAGACACATAGATAGGTTCTTGACTGATAAGGGATGAAGAGTTACGGGAGATAGCAGTAAAGTGGAGTTGAGAAACACCATGATTGAATGGTGGAGTGCACACGATGGGCTGATGGCATAATTTTGCTTCTATATCTTATGGTCTTGTTCGGGAGATTTATCAAGGGGGCTCTTGGGCACCTGTTGAAATATTCCTCAGTGTTTTCAGGACAGGAGCCAAAACAGAGGAAATATGGGTGTGAAACAAGGTTGATAGTTCATGATAGTACTTATATCAACCTGGAGAAGAAGCCCACTTGGTTGGTCTGCCTCTGCCACAGCTAGCTCTTAAAATTGAGTTAGTTATTTATATTTCATTTCTTATGATTTGTTCTATCCAATTCCCCTTGGTGTATTATAGTATCTGCCTCAAGCATTCATTGTTTTAATTCTCTGTATTAAAAACATTCTTCCAAGATTTCACTTTGTCCTGATAGTGATAACCTTCAGTCCAGGCTCCTACATTATCAATTTGACAACTAAAATAATGATTTTTTTTCACTGATTACCTCATTACAATCTTGTACAATCAGATCATCATTCAACATTTTGAAAAACTATTTTGCATTCCGTCTTAATCTTCTCTGTTTGAATAAAAAACCCTCGGGGCTGGATTATGATGAAAAAGTGACAGGATGGAACAACAACAGCCATTACTAATACACAAATTGGCAACAATTTTTAGTAAAGAAGAGAGACCCTGCAGATTGCAAATTAATTAATGTGTCACTTTGCCATTGGCTTTGTGAAAAGAACAACATGCATTTAAATTCCTCACCGTCAATTCTTCTATTCAATTACTGGGGAATCTTACTACATTCAAAACACCAGATAAAGGCAAAATGTTATGCCCAGACTTAAAGATCAATGAATCTGCACCTTACGTTTGTTTGTTTTGCATTCTAAGCGTTGCCTTATCATATTTACACTTTTTTCATTATCCTTTTGCCAAAAAATCTATTACTTCACGTTGCTGGAGGGTCTATCACATGCTGTTGATGATGCTTTGATGAGGTGGTGTAATGATCCTGGAGGTGGTACTCACTGCAGCTTGCAGTAATGGTGGTGGAGGGAATTCATGTTTAAAATAATGGATGGAGTGCCAATCAATTGGGCTAATCTTTTCTGTTTGTTATTAAGCTTTGAAAGAGTTCATGGAGTAGTAGCCTTCCAGATAAGAGAAGGGTATTCCATCACACTCATGACTTGAGCCCTGTAGATGGTGAATAGACTCTGGGTAGTCAAACAGCACAAAAACAGACCCTTTGGTCCAACTCATTCATGCCGACCAGATATCCAAATCTGTCCTAGACCCATTTGCCAGGATTTGGCCCATATCTCTCTAAACCCTTTCCAATCATAAACCCATCCAGATGCCTTTTAAATGTTGTAATTGTACCTGGCTCCTCTACTTCCTCCTTCCACACATGCATGACACTCTGCATGAAAACATTACCTCTCAGGACCCTTTTAAATCTCTCCCCTCTGATCTCAAATCCATGTCCTCTAGTCTTGGGCTCCCCCACCCTAGGAAAAAGACCTTGGTATTCATCCTTTCTATGCTCCTCATGATTTTACCAACCTCTTTAAGGTCACCCTTCAGTCTCCGATGGTCCAGGGAAAAAGTCCCGGCCTATTCAGAACTCTTCTATAGCTGAAACCCTTCAGTCCTGGCAACACCCTTGAAAATCAGGACAATGATCAAGACCTATGTCAAATGAGGCAGTTTAATGTACATGGCTGGGGGAGTGATGTAAGAGGAGGGCTTTAGATTTCTGAATAACAGACCATTTCTGGAGACGATGGGACCTGTTTAAGAGGGACGGGTCTTCCCCCAAACAGTGATGAGAAAACCAGAGCACTGGACAGAAATCCACGCAGACATCAGGAGAATGCGCAAACACCACAGAGTTGTCTAAGGCTGGAATCGAACCCAGGTCCCTGGCACTGAGAGTCAGCAGTGCTAACCACCGAGCCCTGTGCTGCCAAAAATCTGTCTTGTCTTTCCCTTACTGTTTATACTGTATGACCCGAAAACCAAACACTCAAGATGGGACTTGAACCTGCAATCCCTGGCTTAGGAGGTCAATGCCTTATCCATTAGGCCACTGAGACTCATACCCTCAAAAAAAATATTGTTAATTACTCTTCAGGTTTTTAAATCCCAACACTTGCTTGTCATCTTTTTTTCAAAAGTGCGTTACAGACCTTCTGTCTCTGTCTCTGCAGTGTCATGTTACCTGGCTCCAGTGTTCAGGCTGGTTGGACATGATCAGGAAACCTCCGTCATCAATTAACACACACAACAGATCCTGAAAATCAATAACATTAGGTGGTGAAATAAGTTATGTGAGCATCTCTCAGACAATCAACAGTTTAATCTGTTTGGATGAAGATCTCTGTTTAACCTAGCTCAATTTGCTAATTTTATACAGTTCTCAGTATGTGAAGACTCACAGCATTAGCAGAATACAAGATGTAATATGATTACTGAACTGACCAAAAAATATTTAATAATTGCTGTTAACAGAGATACAAGTCTGCAATTGAAACTGGTTTAGTTGGGAACATGGAGGGGGAAGGATAAATATGTTTGTGGATGACACAACGATTGGCCAGGTTGTTGACAGTGAGGAGGAAGGTGTTACATTACAGAAGGATATAAACAAATTGGTCAGATGGACAGATCAATGGCTGATGGAATTTAACCCTGAAAAATGGTGCCACAGGGTGGCATGGTGGCTCAGTGGCTAGTACTGTTGCATCATAACGTCAGGTTTTGATTCCACCCTTGGGAAATTGTGTGGAGTTTGCACAGTTTCCCCATGTCTGCATGGGTTTTCACTGGGTGCTCTAGTTTCCTCCCACAGTCTAAGGATGTGCAAGTTAGGCAGATTGGCTGTGCTAAATTGCTCATAGTGTGCAGGCGAGGTGGATTAGCCATGGGAAATACAGGGTATTGGATTAGGGCAATGGGGTAGTTCTGGGTAGGGTAATCTTTGGAGGATTGGTGTGGACTCAATGGGTCAAACAGCCTGCTTCCACACTGTAAGGAATTCTCTGAAATGTGAACTATGCACTTTGGAAGAAGGAACAAGACAAGGTAGTCCTCAATGAATGGAAATACACTAGCAAGTTCAGGAAACAGAAGGATCCTGGGATGCCACAGAACCCTGAGGGTGGCAGAACAGATTAATAAGGTAGTTAAGAAAGCATATGGATACTTGCCTTTATCAACTGTACCGTAGATTATAAGAACTGGGAGGTTATGTTGGAGCTGTACAGAACTTTGATTAGGCCACAGCTGGATTACAGTATGCAGTTCTGGTCACCACACTATTAGAAGGATGGGATTGCACTGGAAAGGATGCAGACGGGATTCACCACGATGTGGCCTGGAATGGAGCATTTCAGCTGTGATGACAGGCTGGATAAGCTCAGGTTGTTTTCTTTGAAGCAGAGAAAGTCAAAGGTGGTCCAGATAGAGTTGTATAAGATTATGAGATGCATGGATGAGGTCAATAGAAAGCAGCTATTCACTTTAGATGAAGGGTCAATAACAAGCGAGAAGAATTTGAAAGTGAAAGATTAACGGTACAGAGAGGGTTTGAGGAAACACTTTTCAGCCAGAGGGTGTTGGAGGTCTGGAATGCACTGCCTGGGAGGGTAGTTGAGACCGGAAATGTCACAACCTTAAAAAGTATCTGGATAAGCAGTGGAAGTGTTATAACATTCAAGGCAATGGTGCTGGCAGAAAAGAGGGACTGGTGCAGGTAGTAGGATATTTTTGGCAGTGTAGACTTGACAGGCCACAAGGCCTCTTCTATACTGTATGATTCTAAGTCTAACCGTTTTGGAGTGTTAAAATCCAAGCTCCCACTGAAGATAATGGAGAGTTTGGGATAGGGGCAAGGTTTAATTGAATATAATCAGTGTTCATGTCGACACTGACACTGTGCTTTTGGAGGATGTCACTGAGAGCCATTAGGAAGATGAGAAATAGGAGAGTGCGAAGCTGAGATCCTGGGGAAATGCCAGAGGTAACTGGGTGGGAGCAATAAGAGAAGCCACGTGACACTTTAGCCACAATTAGATAGCTAAAGGTGAATGCAATTCCACCCAGGTGGACGAGGGGCTCTGGTGTAGTCAGGAAGAACGATAGGGGAATGCTTATCTTGGTCACAATCACAGAGGATGTCATTTGTGTGTCATGAGACCTCCAGAAACAGGTGGCATCAGTGAGGGAGGGTGCTAAGCAGGGCAGCTGGCAGAAGGGGTAAATTTTAGGGAGGAGAAGACTTCATGGGCAGATGAATTAAATAGTCAAAGGATTTCCTCCACTAGATGTAAAGCATAGAATTAGTTCCATGTAAATATTGGTTTAATCTTAATTCCCCTGCATGTTTGTAATGTCCTAATGCCAGTGGAAGAAAGAATCCTTGCTTCATCATATTAGGGCCATCTGTATGCTTCAGCTATCATGTTACACAAGGATTTGGTAACATCTTTTTGAGTGCTTTGGCAACTGAGGGATTCAGACATAATGAAAGGCTGAGACTTTTTCACTTGAGCATAGATGACTGAGAGGTGAACTTATACAGGTTTATAAAATTGTGAGGGATAGAGACAGGGTTAATGGTAGTTGTCTTTTCCCTAGCATGGGGGATTTCAAGACGAGAGTGAATCACTTAAAATGAGAGGAGAGAGATTTAAAAAAGACATGAGGGGCAAATCTTTTACACAGAGGGTGGTTCGGGTTTGTGAGGGATAGAGACAGGGTTAATGGTAGTTGTCTTTTCCCTAGCATGGGGGATTTCAAGACGAGAGTGAATCACTTAAAATGAGAGGAGAGAGATTTAAAAAAAGACATGAGGGGCAAATCTTTTACACAGAGGGTGGTTCAGGTCCTTGAGAAAATGATGGGTACAACGTTTAAAAGACACTTGGATAAGTACATGAATAGGAAAAGTTTGGAGGGAAATGGGCCAGGAGCAGGCAGGTGGGACTTGTTTAGTTTGGGATTATGTTCAGCATGGACTGGTTGGACCAAAGGGTCTGGTTGGACCAAAGAGACATGCATGAGTCCATGTCTCGGCCTTGGGAAAGATGGGGATGGTTTTGGGAGGGAATAAGTTGTTCAAAAACTTTGGAATAATAGGGGAGTTGGAGATGAGGCAGTAATTTCTAAAGATGGAAGTATTTGAGTGGAGAAGGATGATGATCCCAGATGTGAAGGAGAGGCATAGCAACTAAGGAGCAAGAAATATGAACAACATCAGTTAATGTGGGAACCACAAAAGGAAAGTGGATGATTGGCATTTTCGTGGTAATAAGGTTGAGGGAACCGCAATAGTTCTCATGGACAACACAAACTCAGTTAGAATGTGGGGAGAAAGGAGAGAACCTGAGAAAAGTAGAAGTTCAGGGATAGTAGATGAAAAATTGGAGGGGGCCCAAAGATAGTCCTTAGGGGACACCTGAGGTAATGGCACAGGAGCAGGAAGAAAAAGAAAATGGTGGTTCTTTGGCTACAATTATTTTTCTATGAATGAACCAATGTAGACATTGCTGACTAGGTCAACATGTATTCTACATGCCTACAAACCCAAGGGGCAGTCAAGAGTCAACTCAATTGCTGTGGATCTGGAGCCACATGTAGACCAGACAGATAAGGTTGGTCGATTTCCTTCCCTAAAAGGACATTAGTAAACAGCTGGGTTTTTATGACAATCAACCATGGTTGTTTGGTCACCATTAGGCTAGTTTTCTTTTGAAGATTGTATTGAATTTAAATGTCACCATTTGCCATGGTGGGATTTGAATCCAAGGCCCCAGGTTATTGAGGTTCTGGATTACTCATCCGCTTACATTACCACTGTAGAACCAGATGTGAGCAGTCCCACCCAGCTAGAAAGAGGAGGAGAGGCAACAAAGGATTAATTGTGGTCAGACTGGTAAAATCTATAGCTGAAAATATGTTGCTGGAAAAGTGCAGCAGGTCAGGCAGCATCCAAGAAGCAGGAAAATTGACATTTCGGGCACGAGCCCTTCTTCAGGTTCATGCCCGAAATGTCGATTCTCCTGCTCCTTGGATGCTGCCTGACCTGCTGCGCTTTTCCAGCAACACATTTTCAGCTCTGATCTCCAGCATCTGCAGTCCTTACTTTCTCCTGGTAAAATCTATATACAAGAAATCCTAAGCTTGCTTAATACAGTCCTTAGATAGTATCGCCACTTACAAAAGCCTCTGAGAGTCATTGGCAAGAGTTAGCAATTGAGTTTTCCCTCCCTGTTGGCACTGAGGCCAAATAAAACCACCTATGGCACAGTCAGCTTATTGTGAATAGAACAGAGAAGTGAACCTCAGATACTGTGCTGTTAAATATCATGTGCATTCTAATAGTCCCTTGTGTTATGCTAACTGTATTTCCAGCTACAGTGACTGTACCCAACAGTTTATTGCCAAATCCCCTTTATACCCACCTCACTGTTCACATCACAGTCCATCTCACAGTTGGAAGTTGGCATACACTGTGCAAAACAAATAGAAGAGAGTGTCAGCGTATTCCTCTGACTGTATTTACACGGAATGTGTCTGTGGTCTCTCTCACAGTATGCTCTGATGCACCCTGGAAACTAACAGCTTTACCTTTCACATTCTCAAATCCAGGCTGATGAATCTGACCTAAATAATGCTGACATGACAAACAGCAATGCGTGGGAAAAAAAATCAGTTGATTGGTTGCAGGGACACAAGGGTCTCACAGAGTCTAATAACTGTGCAAGACTCAGTATAAGGATTGTCATTGACACACACACTGTCCAGTAACGGGATAGGGGTCAGTATAAGGATCACACATCTCATCATCAAAACTCACAGACCAATAAATTCAAACAAAAACACATCCCGCAACACTGCCTGGAGAAATATGATTCTGTTGTAGGTACAGGCTGTACCTCTTTCATCTGGCAGTCTCAATGCTGGGCCTTTGCTGGATCAGACAATTTGCCAAACCACGAAAGATCATGTGTCAGAGTCTGCTTTGTGTTCAGTGGCTGCTAGTGTACACCCCGGGGGTGTGATCAGTTAGAGAGGCAAGAAGCCTCAGGAGGGTCTCCTCCACATCCTATCACTGACATTGCCTATCAGTTATTTTGTTTGTCAGCATGGAATAATTTTTATTCTTCTTGAAGTTGGAACCAGGAATACATTTACACAACATTCTCTATGTTATCTGAACTATGAACATTGATCTTATTTACAGATTCTGAAAATAAATCAGGCATACTGCAGGTTCTTCTGTGAAGGGTGCTAGACCACAAAGGGGACCAGACCAGAAGGTGCTGGATTAGGGAGGTGTAATTTATAATCCAAAGGTTGGATTCATGATCTGGAGACACGAGTAAAAGTTTCATTATGGCAACTGGGGAATTTAAAATTAATATATTAAACAAATCTCCAATAAAAAGCTGGTATCAGTAATTGTGATTAGGAAATCATGATTTTTAAAAAAAATCCAGTAGGATGGGGGCCAACATTTATTGCCCATTCCTAATTGCCCTGGGTGAAGCTCCAAGTAATGAGACGAAGGGACTTCAGAGATATCTCCATCCTCAATGATATGGATGCTCAGCAAATTAACGCTCAAGTCAAGGCTGAAACAATGCCGAGTTCTCTGAAAGAATTAAAATACATATATACATCCTAATATACAATTCACTCCCACAACATACACATGCAAACATATTCATCTCCAATGTGATGCACACAGCTAGATATTCATATATGCAGATTTAGGAGTGGATAATGAATGGCTACCTTGCCAGCTTATATCCCATGAATGGGATAAATACAAAAAGTGGACCTACTTTCCAAAACACAGACACATATGTGCACATATCACACACAGACATACCCCAAAAAATTACACACACATAAATTTCACATGCATGAAACATAGGCTGACACCTCATCTTCCTCTGAAATGGCCAAACAAGCCACTTAGTTGTATGAAACCAATAAGACAGAGTGTCTGCAGAAGGATCATTGCTAACAAACATGCAAATACACATGGTTTGATAGCAGAACAGGCTGCCAGCTGAAGGAAAACATACATCTCAACACACAACATGCACAGAACATCATGTATTTTGACATGCAATGGCCCTCTGAAATGGCTAGCAAGTTATTCAGTTATTTCAAACTGATAGCAGAACAAAGTGTCAGTGTAAAGACGTCAATAACACACATACTCTGTTCTATATCGTGTCTAATGTCTCTGAACTACTGGTGATGTGCTGCTCTGGCTGGGATGTTAAGTCCCACAGGCGTATTTACTGAGCTTCATTTAATTACCTTGCGTGGTTCCACCTGGTCTCTGTTAGTCTGGTTACTAGCTAGAATTTTAAACTTTGACACCCAGGCTTCATAGTCCAACTTCACTCCAACCACTGAAAAAAATACACCGAATAAAAGAATAGTGAATTAGGCACTCGCGCTGCCAAATTGGAAACTCTTGAGTTTCAGGATTGTAAGTGGATTGTAAGTGGATACGCTAGTGTATGGAACAAATTGTCCTACCTGCAGGTTTCAGGGATTTTCCATAGATGCGAAGGTCCACAGCAGCACTCACCAGAATCCCGATACTGTTGTTTATGAGGTCCATGTTAATCATACTATTTGCTGAGGATCAATGAGAATATAAAGTTAGAACTTGTCCATGTTATAATTTAATTTTATAGCATCAGTTCAGAAAACAGAAACATGCTTTACAAATGCATTAGCAACTCGTACAGAAACTACAAAAAAACTATTTAATAAATCCAAATGTGTATAAAGAGAATCAAGATGCCTTGGCTCCCAAAATACTGCCATTTTTAAGAATGAAGTAACATACACAATTCAAAGGAGGTGTGATGACAACTCATGACACACAGAGACACACATCCACATCACACACGCAGACACATCTAAATCACATGCAGAAACACATCTGCATCATATACAGGAACACATTCATATCAACCATACAGAAGCCAAAGTCCAGCTGCACAAGATAGGAGCAGAAAGAGAATGAGAACAGTAATGATACGAGATACAGTAGTGAGGGCTACAGACAGGCATTTCTATAGCCTGAGAAGTGTCTCCAGGATGTGCCCCCCCTGGGGCCAGTTTAAAGGATATCACTGAATGATTGTGGTACAGTCTGAAGGCAGAGGGCAAATAGTCAGAGATTGTGGTTCACATTGAGCATAATAGAACACAGGATCTCAAAGGTTGTAATCTCTGGATTACTCCTGGATATAGTTAATGGGGAGAAGATGCTTCTACTAGTAGACTAGGATCCGAGGGCACAGTGTTAGAGTGAAGGGTCTATCCTTTAGAACTGAGAGGAAGAGGAATGTCTTGAGCCAGAGGGTGGTTAATTTGCGGAACCCACTGCCATTGAGAGCTGTGGAGGCCAAGTCATTGTGTGTATTTAAGACATAGGTAGGTTCTTGATTGGTAAGGGTAACTGGAAAACAAGAAAAGGGTTTGAATCACAATTGAATGGCGGAGCAGACTCAATGGGCCAAATGGCTTAATTCTGCTCCTATGACTCATGGTCCTATGGAATAGATAAGGGAACTAATGGATGCAGTATATTTTGAAGATCAGAAGGTTTTGCAAAGAAGGTCTAATTTTCTGATGGTATAAGGGCTATGGGATACAGATTTAAGGTCAAGATGCTGTTGCGAAGATCCTTTTCATGTAGTAATTTGTAATGACATGGAACTTGTTGCCAACAGGGGTGACGCAAACAGAAACAATCAACGATTTTTAAAGGAAAATTGGGTGGATACAGGAAACAAACTTGCAGAGCTACAAGGACTGAGCAGGCAAATGGAAAGAACTAGATTGCACCATGGCAAGGTGGCATGGAAATGATGGGCCAGGTGGCCTCCTTCTAGGGTTAGGGTTAGGACCAGGACCCAGTATTAAGCTGTTGCAGTCAGTGCATGTTGGATCATCAATGCATATTTTCCATCTTCTTGGATCCTGTTTTAAAGTTACCAACCAGGGCCTTCTGTTGTTTATCTCACGACGTTGCACTAAAAACCTGTGGGAACTTACATTTATGCATTAACAATGAGACAATATTGAAGTCTCTGTATGTGTCTTGCTGAGATTCTATGGAAATAGCTATTCATTTAACATTGAAAGCCCAAGGAGCCATCATTTAATCTGATTTTACCAGGTCTGACACAAACCATCTATCTATGTTTCATTGAGTCGTCTGTGACTCTTAATATCAGGCAACAGTGGCACAGTGGTTAGCACTGCTGCCTCACAGCGCCAGAGACCCGGGTTCAATTCCTGCCTCAGGCAACTGCCTGTGTGGAGTTTGCACATTCTCCCCGTGTCTGCGTTGGTTTCCTCCGGGTGCTCCGGTTTCCTCCCACAGTCCAAAAAAAATGTGCAGATTAGGTGAATTGGCCATGCTAAATTGCTCGTAGCGTTAGGTGAAGGGGTAAAATAAAATGTAGAGGAATGGGTCTGGGTGGATTGCTCTTTGGAGGGTCGCTCTTCGGAGGTTCGGTGTGGACTTGTTGGGCCGAAGGGCCTGTTTCCACACTGTAAGAAATCTAATCTAATATGTCAGGCTAAGATATTGAGGGCCTTTCAATTACGCTGTCACATTGAGACCTGGTAGTATCTCAATTGGATGGTATACAGAGTAAAACATAATTGACAAGAATGTGAAACTCAGTATGCTAAACCCTCAAGTCACTCACTATGTTTGAGTAGCTTCAAGGATAGCGTTTGCAAGTAACTAACACGAGATATGCTTCGTTTAGAACACAATGCAAATACACAGGATACATACGTTCCCTATATGGTGCATGGAAAAGGAAACCACTGTTATCCAGACTTCTCCTGTAGTAGCTTGCACTGAAGGGCTCGGGGTCTTCATTCCACTCTTCTGCCGCCCTGTAAATACATATTGATCACTAAGTGGTCAACAACTGATAGTGGCAATATACTTAACATCCCCAACCTCTCCTGAAATATGTTTCACAGGCAATTTGTGGATATTAAATCATTTACTAACTGGAAGTCTGATTTGGAAATCTCTGTTAATAGTCCCTGAATAGCTTATTAACAGCTAACTGTAAATATTTCGTTGGTAGTTAAGCCTTGAATCTTCAAGCAATGTTCAGGCAAAAGTAGCTCATGTAGATCATTATTTTTTAAAACATTTAGTAGATTAAGAGAGAATAGTTAGAAAAGATGTTACAGTTGACCATGCAGCATTGGAAATGACAAGAGCAAACCCAGTCCTGTTTACTCAGCAATGTTCTCCTACTAACATCTACGTACAGACTAATCAAGCAACAGTCTGATATAGTCATTCTCATAGAATCATACCTTACAGATAATGTCCCAGACACCAACATCTTCATCCCTTCATCAACATGTTCTGTCCTACTGGCAGGATATACCCACCAAGGTAGAGGCATAGTGGGATACACTTGGGAGGGAGTTCCTCTGGGGGTGCTCCATGTTAACCCCTATGAGGTCTCATAGGATCAGGTCAGATGTGGACAAGGAAACATACTTATTACTACTTACCACATCCTTTCCCTCAACAGGAGGAAACAGAGTGAAAAAAACACAGAACGTACTCTGGGTGATGTCCTGAATATTCATCATCAGAAGTGCATTGGTAACACCCATACTGATCGAGCTGGCCAAGTCCTAAGGGAATTATCTGCTACACTAGGCCTGTGGCAGATGGTAAGAGAATTAAATGGGAAAATCCTACTTTGCCTCATCTTCACAAATTGACCTGTCTGAGATGCATCTATCCAAAGTATCCAAAACAGTATTGGTGGCATTGATTGCTGCACATTCTCATCAAAACATTAAGCATACCCTCCATCGTGTAATGTGATACTACCACTGTGCTGATTCAGATAGATTCTGAACAGATCTTGCAACTCATGATAAGCTGTGGGCCACAACAACAATTCCTCTAGGCTGTGTGGCTGAACATGCAGCTGTAATGATATTCTGTGCACAGTGATTGTGTTGGCACACTGAATGCAGCATTTATTTACGGTTCCAGAAGAGGACCACAGCTGGTAAGGAAGTCAGAAGGAATGTTGCCTGTGAACATAGAAAATGGGAGGAGTAGGCCATTCAGCCCTTCGAGACTGCTCTGGCATTCAATATGATTATGGAATTATAGAACCCCTGCCATGTGGAAAGAAGCCATTTTGCCCATCGAATCTGCACCAAGCCTCTAAAGAATGTCCCACTCAGATCCAGCCCCCAACCTTATCCTTGCAGCCCCGCATTTAGCATGGTCAATTCACCTAACCTGCACATCTTTGGACTGTGCGAGGAAACCGGAGTACCTGGAGGAAACACACATAGACAGTCGCCTAAGGTTGGAACCAAATCCAGGTCCCTGGTGCTGTGAGGCAGCAGTGTTAACCACGGAGCCACTAACTCAGTCTCCTGTTTCTGCTTTATCCCTATACCCTTTGATCTCTTTAGGCAAAAACCTATATCCAACTGCTTCTTGAAGTCATATAATATTTTAGATTTGACTGCTTCTGTGTCGGAGAATTCCTTCACTACTCTCTGAGTGAAGAAATTTCTCCTCACCTTAGTCCTAAATGACCAACCCTGTATCCTTGGACTGTAAACCCGGGTTCAGAATTCCCTGGTCATTGGGAACATCATTCCTGTGTTATCCTGTCAAGTCCTGTTAGAGTTTTATAGGTTTCTGAGATCTTCCCTCATTCTTCAAAACTCCAGTCACTCCTCATATGTCAGTCTTACAATCCAAGGCATCTGTCTGGTAAACCTTCGCTGCGCTCTCTCTATAGCCAGAACATCCTTCTTCGGATAAAGAGACCTAAACTACTCTGCAGTACTCCAGGTGTGGTCTCAACATGGCCTTGTTTAACTGCAGCAAGACATCCCTGCTCTAACAGCAGCATCAGGCATATCTAAAAATGAAGTGCCAACCTGGTGAAGCTGCCAAATATGACATACTTGTAAAGAGAACACAGAAGAGAGAAAAGAACAATACAGCATAGGAACAGGCCCTTCGGCCCTGCAAACCTGTGCCAACATGTTTTGCCCTTCCATACTAAAACTGTCTTCACTTACAGGATCCATACCTTTCTATTCCCTTCCTATTCAAGTATTGTCCAGAATGCTGCTTTTGTATCTGCTTCCACCACCACCTCTGGCAGCACAAGTTGATGGCACTCACCACCCTTTGTGTGGAAAAACTTGCCTTGCACATCTCTGTTAAACTGCCCCCTCGTTGAACCTGTGTCCCCTATGATGTGGAGGTGCCAATGTTGGACTGGGGTAGACAAAGTTAAAATTCACACAACGCCCAGTTGATAGTTCAACAGGTTTATTTGAAAATACAAGCTTTTGGAGCACTGCTCCTTTGTCAGGTAACTTGTAGGCAGGATCATAGTAAAAGATCGTAGTGTCATACAACTGATGCAAAGTATTAAACATACCTAGATTGCTATTAAGTCTTTAATCACTTAGAATGGGAATGCAGGTTTGATTGGTTAATACGTAAATCCCAGAATGTCTTTCAAGTCACAGTCCCAAGATAACTTAATGTTTTATCAATATCTAAACAAAGGTGATGTCTCAGCTCAGACAATGCATTAAAGGTGTGAGGTCAGAATGTGTCTGTATCTCAACCTTAAGTCAGACTGGTTCTATTTCCAAAGTAGGAATTTATAAAATTTCACATTGAAAGATTACCTACAGATTGCGTGTTTTTTAAACAAAATAGAATGTATCTGCAAATACAAATCTGCAAATGGAAAATCATCCCATAGATATACAAGTGTGCGTGCTTGTGTGTGTGTGTGAGAGAAAAAGAGTGTGTATGTGTGTGCATGCTTGAGAGAGACTGAAATATGGCCACCCAGCCCTGACTTCATTACAGTCTTGGTCCAAATATTGATAAAAAGAGTGAATTCCAGAAGTGAGGTGAAAGTGACTGCCCTTGACATCAAGGTCACATTTCATTGAGTATGGCATTAATGAGCTCATATCTCTTGAATGAATGCAAAAAAAAATGAAGGGGACATTACATTGTTCAGTGGATGGTGGGATCAAGGAAATGACTAAGTGAACACAACTCATTCAAAACCAGCACTTAAGCCTGTATCATCTCTTTGCTCCAGAATTCCAAAACTAAGCCCACTTTCCTTTTCCATCCTTCAGTGCTCCTTTAAATGATGTAATGTTAACTGGATCAATATATTACCAAAGCAAAGCATTCCACATTCCAACAGTAATTCATATGTAAATATTTTTTACCTCCTTCCCTCACTCTCTGACTGACGATTAGAAATTGAACAGACTCAGCACTGAATCTCCAAGCCAGGGTAGAGTATTTTAATTCGAAGAACAGTGCAACTTCAAGAGGCAGTATAACTGGGAGGGACAGTGTGCTGTAACTCCAAGGGGACAGTAAAATTTTCAAGGAGAGTAAGCTGTAACTCCAAGGGACAGTGAAATACTAAAGGACAGTGTACTACAATTCCGAGGGACAGTAAAATTCTGAGGGACTGTGTGCTGCAACTCCAAGAATTATACAGTACCTTCAAGAAGGACTGGAATGCCATTGGCCAGTTTAATGCAATACCAGTGAAACACCTAATAGTCCACCACTTTAATTCTGAGAGGTACAATTATTCCAAGAGACAGTATAATCCTCAGATACCTATGAACTATAACATTGAGGCATAGGTGCAAGTCCAAAGGGCAGCATAACAGAGCAGCTTGACTGCAAGAGGCATTTTTCATTGGTAATGAAGGACAGTGTCTCTCTATGGGATAGTCTCCGACTGTTGGTATCTGTGAGGGACAAAATGCTTTTAACTCCAAATGTTTCCCCTTTAGAATCTCGTTTCTGCTTTTTAAGTTTTTTGCCCATATATTGCTTTGGACTCCGTACCATTTACACAATAACAAGCCCGCTTTAAGAGGAAATGGATACTTACTTGGCTGGAAAAACTCTCGTAATTCCTCCATCGGTGGCCACAAAAACTGCCAGGAGACCTAGCCTAAAATCAGGAAAAGGGACCGAGAGACACAAAAACCAGGAGTGGAAGCAATAGGGAGAAAGTGAGTTAATAGGGAAAGAGACACAGAAAAGATAATGAGCGTAACAACATGAAACAGAGAGAAAGAAAGACAGAAAGATAAAAAATTTGGTGCAATAAAATGAAGAGGCAGATAGAAAATCAGGGAGTGAAACACAACATATGCAGAACATGTGAGATATGAAAATAGAGAATAAGACACACATATTGAAAAGAAAACAAGATAACAGAGAGAAAGACCCAGGAGGAGGGGGCAATTGAGAAAGAGAGAGAAGGGGAATGAAAACAAATCAAGTTAGTGCTCAATTCAACAACTTTACATTCATCACTGGATTCTCAGTTCCAAAATTCCTATTAAATTTTCCTGTATGTGCCTCACTGGAGTCCCCTTCTACCAAATGATTTTAAATCACTATTTCCCTGGTCTAAAATGTATACAAAGTGAGCTCACATCACTGAAAATATAAATTCTTGTTTATTTGTTGGGTTAAAAACACAGAAAAAACAAAATTATCCCTGTTGACTGCCTAAGCAAGTTCAATCAAAGATTAAGATAATTACTTTCTGAAGAATTGATTGTTGTAATGATGAGGACCGAAGTCTGACAAATTCCATCCTATATTAGTTCAGAGCACAATTGATATAATTCAAAAAATCTCCTTGGTCCAATACATCAGCAATCTGCTGTAACTGAGATTCAGATATGGCATTGTCTGTGCTGCAGTTGCAGAGGGAGGAGAAAAAAAGTCTCCTTGGCATATTTTACTATGTTGAAGGTGTTGTATAATTGGAGTTTTGTTTTGTTCTGTAATTTTGACAACTTGACACCTACAAGTACAGAAAACATATTGGGAACTTCTAATGTTTCTATAAACTGACTAACCAGCCAAGTAATCAAGGAATTTAAACAAAACATTTTTACTCCAGTCCTCTTGTCTCCTGTTGCTGTTACTATTGGACTGACTATCACACATTGGAACCCTGTTACTCTCACCTCTGCTGTGGCAATGACTGAATGATTACTGTCAACTGCTTCAATAATCCGAGCAGATCCAGGAACTTACGTGTGCAAGTCGTGATTCCTCCAAACTTTCTCCACTAGTTTGGCAGTAACCCCTGAATCCAGGATCAGATTATAGATCAGACTTGAATCACCTAGAAAAACATGGAGACAAGGTGACTGCTAGTGCGACATTGCTGGACTTGGCCTTGATGGAATTTTCACGGACGTTATGAAGTCCTCAGCCTCTCACATTAACTCATCATTGATCAAATTATAACTTCATGCCTACAAAATGATCAGGAACAGCAACACTGATTACTATGAGTTTATACAAGGAGAGCCCAGGACTTGCTTTGAATATATTGTGCAGCTGACAAATTTATATGCAGTAACTTCACTGAATAGAGATCCACCAACAGGCGAAACTTGGTGAATGCAGGCAAGGTGAAATTAGATCCTAAATTGGTGAGATCAGATTTATAATTCCACCGCGGATGTCTTTCTTTTCCAAACATTTGAGTCAGTTTTTACAAAATAGAACCCTTACACTGTGGAAGCAGGCCATTTGGCCCATCAAGTCCACACTGACCCTCCGAAGAGCATATCACCCAGACTTGCCCCCCTACTCTAACCCTGTAACCCTGCATTTCCCATGGCCAATCCACCTAGACTGCACTTCCGAATAGTCAATCCACACACGGGAAAAGTTATCATGAGTTTCAAATGAAGATCAGTGTAAAATGAATCTGACCCACACAAAGTATTCAAGAGGAAATACAGTAATAGTTAAGCAGTAAGTTTACAGAGACACTGGTGAGTTATATTGATCAGTGAGATTACAATTAGGATTATGTTTATGGTTAACCAGTGAAATGGGAAGACAGTGGTATTCCAGTCACTATACATACATCTTTAGAACAAACCTTTTCTTCCTGTAGTCATCAAGAGCACAAAGTCAGATACTGCAGTAACACAGCACAATAGAAGTTATTTATGGTGGAGGTATCTGTAGTTATCTGTCCAGATTGTTGACAGCACATATCAACTGATTATTTGGCTCTGAGGAAGTGTGGGGAACTGGGGACATTTCAATCAGAGCAGCCAATCTCCTACATGTGTTGAGATGTTTAGACCAGATGAGCATGGCATCTCTAAATAAAACTCAGTGCATTTACTGTTGTACGACTTTGTATTCCACATGGACAAAGGATGTATTATAAGACATGATTTGATGTTTGAACAAAGCAGTAAATAGTAGAACTCCTTGAACAACTGCAAGAGCTGATATTAATAGGGATGTCCACAATAACGATGAGGATTTAATGTCAGGATGTTAATAACAGGGTGTGTGCTCCCAGCAAGCACTGCTTCACAATTTCACTATCTAGATGAAGATAAGGAAAAGCTAAGCGACACAGAAGGTCAGGTATGCTTGGAGTACGTACCTAACCCCATTGGTTATCCTTCCATGATCTTTAAGATTTGAGAATAACCTGGACAGTCACCTTTTGGGAAAGCTACGTGTATGGAATGAGCTGCCAGAAGAAGTGGTGGAGGCTGGTACAATTGCAACATTTAAAAGGCATTTGGATGGGTATATGAATAGGAAGGGTTTGGAGGGATGTAGGCCAGGTACTGGCAGGTGGAACTAGATTGGGTTGGGATATCTGGTAGGCAAGGACGGGTTGGACCGAAGGGTCTGTTTCCATGCTGTACATCTCTATGACTCTAATCACATTCTTGCTCTTCTATTCTCTATCTCCAGAAACCCACATATCCTTTTGCACCTTTGTACCTTTGGGTGGTTGTAAAATATCCCATTCTAACTATTTCAAAAAAGAAGGGGGGTTCTCCTGGCCACTGTTGATCATTAGAAAAACAACTGGCTGCATAGATGCTAGTGGGAGCTTGTTGTTTCCCACATCATACATTTCAAATGTATTTGATTGGCCGTAAATCACTTTAGAGCCTGTGGTCATGAAAGATGCTATATAAATGCAGAATTTGTTTTTCTTCCTTTCACTGTTCCTGCACTTTATTTTGAGCCTTACTATTTGTGGTGAGCTTCTTTTGATTGATCTTTTCAGAATTCTCTGCTTGAACTGGTTTGGACTAATATGAATCCTCACTGTGCTGGGGCCTCATTGATTGTGAAATACCACTGAGAACTGGCTAGGGCATGATTCATGAAGGCAGTAGTGTGTTATTGGGATAGTAAAGGGTCCCGTTCAGATTTAATTTAGATCTCATAATTAAAGTTACAGTGAACCCAAAAAAATCTTACAAATTACCTGGTTCAACTTTGAACGCTTAGATTTTGGAAGGGAGGCAGTTAAACACAGACACATCAGGATCTTTGGACTCTCTATAGCTCAGTTTACCAATCGAGTCAGTGAGATTCCAGATCAGCTGTGATACGAAAATTCAGGAGATGGGGCTAAATGAGTGAACACTGTATGAAGTCTAACAAAGATAGAGTTAAATAATTTTATTTTGTTTAGAATGCATAACATATTGACAGCTGTAGTTTGTGCAATTTATTGAGTTTTTATTTTGGGAGATTAAGCTCATGTAGATGAAAGATAGAACTGCCCTGTCTACGATAAGAATAATCAGTGCTTCTGGAGTGCACAATATTTACTTTATGACACCACGATCAGTACAAAACGATCATTTATTTCATTAACACAGGACACTAACAAATGGCAAAAGGATTCTGAATTAAGAAAAGGTGGGGTAAGCACTTTGGGTTAACAAAGTACAAGAGGTGTCAGGTTTAGCCAATCAGTTGAATACTCCATAGAGGGAGATAATTATTAGAAATTTATCATGGACAACGCCGAGCAGGTATTGGCCTATTTGGTGAACAATATACGCATCTACCAGCAATGTACGCTCCTTCTTTATTATGTTGTACTAATACTATTATGTTGATTTTCAAGTGCAAGGGCCACCTTACAATAATGTTCACATCACTGAGCCTTGCTCTGAGTGAAAAGGACATGAATGCCACTGACACGTTCTCCTGATTGGCCTGCTAAAGTTATAAGCCAATTATCTGGACCTCAGAAAAATGTGGGCAAATATGGTATTTAAAACATCACAGGAGTATTCTGATGCAGAAGCGGCCTTTATGACCATCCTGCCAGCACCTGCTCTACAAATGAACACCATTACCTAGTGCCAATCTCATGCTTTTTCCCTATACCGTTGCACATTATTTCTATATAAACAATCATCCAATGCCTCAGTTGAATCTGCCTCCATCTCACTTCCAGACAGTGCACTGCATACACTAATTATTAGCTGGTAAAACATGGATTTTGCACCTCACATTTGCTTCTTTTACAAATAGCTTTAGACCTGTAGTTCTGGTTCTCAATCCTTTTATGAGTGGGAACAGTTTCTCCCAATCTACTCTATCAAACTCACTCACACTTTTGAAATGCACAATTTATGAAACTGGGGAAAAGTATGTCTGAGCTGCTGTCTGCGATTAGTTTGCATTCAAAGCCAGTATTGTTTGGCATAATCCTCAACTGAAAGAGAAACCACGACATCAGGTTCTGGATAAGTGGTGTGGTAACTTTGAAATCCTGGCTGGGAAATCAAATCGTGACCTGAGTTTACTTGGGAAATGAAGGCTGATTGAATCTAAAAAGAAAAAACACAAAGAGATCTGACTTCAGGTCAAAGCAAGAAGTCTGTGGAAAGATGTGTGCGCGTGACAGTTGAAAGGAATGAAACTTGAAGACTGGATTTAGCAGCAGGGATAGTGTAATAAGAGTTACTGTCACCGCTTCAGTTATCCACATCATGAACACCATTTTGACCAAGATAAGAAGTGTGCCATTTTGGTGATTACTTGGATTAGGTAAAGCTGCCACTGAAGGCCAAACACGGATCAAATGACCAAACAAGAAGTAGTGTCAAACTCTACCTGAGGAAGATAGGGTTGTGATTTTCTTTTGGCTGTACACGCTAAAGATTTTAAATGGACTGCCAGTAAATCTGTGAAATCTACCTTTGTTGTATCAATTATTTAAAGTAATTTATAGTTTTGACTGAACACAATTTACATGTTACTTCATTCTTAATTCTTTTTTGATTGTTAAAGTTAAAACTGTTAAATCTTTTCTCTTGTTTTCTTCCATTTGTTGTTTGATAAGTTTGGTTTTTTTACCCAAACAATTCCACCAAACAATTTTGACATCATTCAATGTTTGACAACACTCATTTACGATAATCCATGCTCCAAAGCGATCGTCTAGTCATTATTTGACAGTTAACAGTGATCCATTTAAATCACCAACCCTGAAATGAAAACACACTGCTCAAACAACAATTGTAAGACTTGTCAGCAATGTTTGACTGAAATTATTCAGAATCTATTTACAAGCAACTAAGCTGAAATTAAGCAAACAAAAGCAATTCCTCAGCCAAAAAACACTGGCTAGACATTACAAAGAGTGTTAGCCACTTTTCTAAATCTCAACCGCATACAGATGGATAAACACTGCAGCAATTATCATACTGCTATTATTGTTAGCTATATTACTTTAGATGATTATAATAATTTATTACAGTTGATATTGTACTATTGTAATTTTTTAAATTCATTCATGTAATGGTGAGCATCACTACCAGGCAAGCTTTTATTGCTCATCATTAACTGCATTGGAGGTAGTGGTGGTTACCCATCTTCTTGAGCTGCTGTGTGCCCTGGTTACTAGATGCACCCACAGTGCTGTTAGGGAGGGACTTCCAGAATTTTGACCCTGTGGCATTGGAGAAATGGCGATTCAAGTCAGATAGTGTATGACATGAAGGGGAACGTGTCTGTGATGGTGTTCCCATGGATGTGGGAGTTCAAAACTAGGGGCATATTTTTAAAAAAGTGGGCGGCACGGTGGCACAGTGGTTAGCACTGCTGCCTCACAGCACCAGAGACCCGGGTTCAATTCCTGCCTCAGGCGACTGACTGTGTGGAGTTTGCACATTCTCCCCGTGTCTGCATGGGTTTCCTCCGGGTGCTCAGGTTTCCTCCCACAGTCCAAAAATGTGCAGGTTAGGTGAATTGGCCATGCTAAATTGCCCGTAGTGTTAGGTGCAGGGGTAAACGTAGGGAATTGGGTCTGGGTGGGTGCGCTTCAGTGGGTTGGTGTGGACTTGTTGGGCCGAAGGGCCGTTTCCACACTGTAGGTAATCTAATCTAATCTAATCTGCTGACCCTGTCCTTTTAGGTGGTAGAGATCATGGGTTGGAAGATCGAAGTAGCCTTAGGAAGTTGGTGAGTTGCTGGCTTGTATTTTCTATTTTTTAATTTTAAACGTAATTTCACTGCACTTTCTCCCAGTGTTGCTGCATTCACATTGTTTTTTATCATCTCCCCCATCATCATGGCAAAGTGTCTCTTGCTTTTTCTCGCAGAGTTGGTGACTCTATGGGCACAAGCCCTGGAGAATCTTCAGAAGGCAGGGTAACCTACCAGTTGAAATGGAAAGGGTGAGGGACACTTCTGTGAAAAAGTTTGGAAAATATGTGATAGGATTTGTTTATATCATAATCTATAGGAAGCTGCATTTGGATGCCTATATGCATGCTTACACAAATTAAAGAAGCTGTGATTACTTTTGACTCCAGAATTATAATTGCTTGTAATCAGGACTCGTTCCAAATTAAACCTCAAAATAAATTTGATTTCAAATGAAGCATTGTTACATTTGGAGTGGCATCAAACACAGTAATCGATGTCAAAACTTTCTGGTAGGGAGGTTACTCGTCTCCATGGAGATCATAACAACATGCTGACACATTACTTAAAAATGATATCCTAAATTCCACATCTTGTTCAATGCTTGTTCAAGATTTTACTGAAATTTTAAATATCAGAAAATATCCCATCCACATATTTAGCATCAGTACCTTAAAAAATTTTCCCTTTAAAATCTAGACTTGACTCTCCATAAGAAAATTCTCTTCATGAGAATTTTTACGATGTTTTCATCCAATCTTTATTTAAAAACCAGTGAAACACAGTACAGTAGATCCCTGCAGGCAATAGCAAGCCTGCATCTTTTACAACATCTAAATAATGTCATAACTGAACCAGAAAATGAAGCTTCCATGAGCTGACAGGTAGTTGAGGGGTCCTGCCCCTGGAGACTGTTGCTGTACTCACAGTTCTTGTAGTCAGGAGTGTTCTTATCCATCAGACTGATAAAATTGAATAACAACTCTGTGTTGTTGTCTGACTTGACAAGATCCTTGCAGTATTCCCTAGGAGGAAATCCAAGTGTAAACACATTCCATGAGGGTAAAGTGGACACTGGATGAAAGAGACAGTGACAAGCCCTTATCCTCAAACCCCTAGGGTGTCACTCCTGTACGAGGATGGGACAGTAACATGAAAAGGAATCATGCTGCAGGAAGATCCCTATCCTTTAACACACAGACAGCCGGGAGTTATACTGCCACAGATGAGTGCCATGCAGTGGTAGGAGCCTTCAGACAAGGGCCATCACAGCCTGGAAGCTCATGCATTATCAGTGATTTCATAATGGGAAGAGACTATGCCAGAGCAGAGAAATAGATATTCATTACAAAGGCAGACATAGCAGGTGCAATCAGAGGCCGCAGCTCAGGTTGGTGTGGGGCTGGTTGGAGGATGATGGTGGTAAGGAGGAGTATTGACTGATTCACGTCAGATTTGGGCAGCAGGGTGATGTATATGGCACAATGAGCATACAGCATGAAGCAAATGGGCAAGCGCACACACACACACAGCTACCTGGGAGCAATGAATACATGTCCCACGGTCTCAAAGGAGCTGGGTAACAAGGATTCAAAATCTGCAATAAAAAGGAACATTATCTGGGAACTACTGGCGAGGGGGAGGTGCAGCTCACACCTGCAGCGTCTCAGACATGTTATCATTAGCACAGGAGCGGAGAAGAAACTACACAACTCTTAAAAATGAGAAGATCAAGAGGTTGATCTGCAGGGTCGAAGCACATCTCAGAAGAGTAGTTGTAGCCACTATGTTGCCCAAAAACAGACAATTTTTACATTCTGGAACATGGAAAGTCCAAAATACTAGCCAATAAAAGAGGTAATTCTTTTTTTAAGACTAGAAATACTTGAAATAGTTGATTACCAATTGCATTTTTTCAACATCTTCCACTGCACCGATTATAGTCAGTAACTGAACGTCACTCATAAGGCACCAACATGGCCAAACTCTTTAAATTACATGGAGACAATCAAACTCTGTTTTGAAAGGATGGAGCATAGGGTCCAATTACAGGCTAATAGGGAGGAAGTGGATAGGTGGGGTCCAAACAGCACCGATATCTCTTCAGTATCATTGAGGAGGGGTGGGTTAGTTAGTGAGGAAGGAAGTGAGAGAAAGGAAGAAAAAGAGGGGAGAAACAGAGAAAGCAGGACATTAAAGTTGGATACAATAGGAAGCAGATATCTAGAGGAAGATATTCAGAGCAATGCAAAGGAAATTTGTAAGCCATTGTGGACATAACAAGACATTGCATCAATAGGGTTAGATAGGGAATTTGAGAAGGGGTCAGACGGGCAGGTAAATGGGCAAGCAGGCTGGGTACAGTGGGGGATAGGCACTGAACAAAGAGGGTGGGGGGGAGGGGACCAATATTCAGATACTTGCCCTTGTTGTTGTTTTGGACTGTGTGAATCCATCATAGAGAGAGAAAGCAGAAAAAAAGGGGTTGGGTAGGAAGGGGGTCACAAACAATATTTTATTCAATTACTATTTGAATAAAAATATTGTGTATAAATATACTGAGAATATTGCAACTGACAAAATAAAAATATATCAAAAGAGCAAACAAACAGTTGCAAACATCTAGACCGATAGCTCTAGGTGCTCTGCACACGAGGCTAGCATGCGATAGCCAGGGGCAAATGATTCTAAAGCTTCAGCAAACAGAACAAGGCAAGTCCAAATAATCCGGAAATTAAAAAGAAAAACCAAAGAAAACAAAACAACAGAATCAAACAAAAATGCAAGAAAGAAACTGAAATCCAAGTAGAACATAGTGAAAAGCATGCACATTTTCACAGTCTCTGCGTGGTTTGCTGCTTCAGAATCATCGTATATTCCAGAAGAAAGCAAGGAAAGGAAAGCTCGACTTTTGCTTCATAGCCAGCTAGATCATTTATTAATTTTATTTTGACTTTGCAGGTTTATTTTGCTGAACAAAATATAGAGTTTCACCAATTTCAGAAAGGTGACTGTGGTGTAATTGGTTAAACTCTGATTCTGATTAGGGAAACTTGCTTTCTGTCAGTGCAGTAAAGTTTTCCACAGCCAAGTGACAGCTGGGGTATCTGCAGCTTCAAGGTCAAACGAGAGGATAGATTGGACAACAGGTACTTACACTGAGCTTGAAGGATTTGGTCATCCAACTTTGCTTGGATATAATATCTGCTGTATGGTGGCAACACCAAGGCCAAGCTGCAAAGGGAATGAAGAGGCAATATCACATGTGAAACTGGTCTAAGCAATTTCTGTTTGTTTCACTGGAGATCTGGGATTAACATGTGAGGAGAATTTAGCAATTTCTAAAGTATTTCACAATGTTCAGGCATAACAAATGTCCTTACTAACAACACTAGTGCTGGTATGTGGCACCCCAGTCAACCCAGATAATCAAGGATCCAGATTGTTGTACAAGACAATTGGCCTGTCTGAGAATTATCTGTTGCGTGTGTCTGCTGTCTGCTCCAGTCTATAGTTAGACTATGTAATTTAAACCATCTAGCTTCTGTCTTATAGGAGATACACATGTTTTGCATCAATGAATGTAGTTAACTGGTCTTACTCTACTGTAATGTGCTATTTTACGAATACACAGTAAACCTTTAGTGTTATTCAAGATCGTGACTCTTCTTCTGAGGCTTCCATGTAGTCATCCATCACCAAATTATATTACTAAACCTTTAGAAGAGGGATCACTGGCAGCATTTTTATTCCAAAGAAGCAACAGCAGAACTAGATGTTAGCTAAGAACATCTCTTACAATACAGACCATCTTCTAAACTTTCTCATGTGGGACAATGCCATTAAGTAAAATATTTATGTAATAAGGAATTGTGTCAACATTTTGGATTAAAGTTATATATCTCTGTTAACTTAAAGTTATTTTAATTTAAGTAATATTTTTGGAGAAGCCTCTAGAAGCTCTGCAAACAGACAATAGAAAGAAACAAGGAAATTAAAGTTTTACAAAAGATTGGTCATCCTCAACAAGAGTATTGGGGCTAATTCTAGTGAGTTTGCATACAGAAAAAAGATCAGGATTTTAGAATTGGTTCCAGAGGGAGATCTATTGGCATGGTGCTTAGACTCATTTTGAAAAAAGGGGGCGGCACAGTGGCTCAGTGGTTAGCACTGCTGCCTCACAACACCAGGGTCCCAGGTTTAATTCCAGCCTTGGGTGACTGTCTGTCTGGAGTTTGCACATTCTCCCCTTGTTTGCGTGGGTTTCCTCCAGGTGCTCCGGTTTCCTCCCACAGTCCAAAGATGTTCAGGTCAGGTGAATTGGCCATGCTAAATTGCCCATCGTGTTAGGTGCATTAGTCAGAGGGAAATGGACTGGGTGGGATACTCTTTGGAGGGTCAGTGTGGACTGGTTGGGCCGAAGGGCCTGTTTCCACACTGTAGGGAATCTAACCTAATCTAATCTAAGATTGTAGAGCTTGGGTAACCCAGTAAAATTCAGAAAAACAGTAAGTAACATGGAGGGCTGTAGCAGATTTCAGAAGGATGCAAATAGACTGGTAAAATGGAGAGGCAGATAGTAGATGAAATTTAACAGAGAAAAGTAATGAGATGTTTATTGGGAAGAAGAATGAGGAGAAACAATATGAGCTTCCATGGGAACACGTTAAAGGGTTGCAGGAATTTGCAGGTGTACATACACACAGGACTTGTAGCTGACAGGACAATTTGAGAAAGCTGTTAAAAAGGCGTACAGAGTCCTTACTTTTACAAACAGACAGGAGAAAGAAACGAGGAAATTAAAATTAAAGTTTTACAAAGGACTGATCATACCCAACAAGAGTATTGGGGCTAAGTCTAGTGAGTTTGCATACAGAAAAAGATCAGGAGTTTAGAATTGGTTCCAAAGGGAGATCCATTGGCATGGTGCTAATGATGAAATGCTTCAATTGTGTGAAGGACCTGGAAAAGCTTAGTTTGTTCTCTTTATAGCAGAGATGGTAGAGGGGAGATTTAATAGGTGTATTCAATATTATGACGATTTTCCATTGGCAATTCAAGGCAAGATTTCCTAGCAACAGAAAGATCAGTAACCAACCACAATTCACAGATTTAAGGAAATCGGCAAAGAGCAAAATGGTTCTGCGGAGATTCTTTTTACACTGAGAGTTGTTGCAATTGTAACTTTCAAAAGGAAACAGGATAAATATTTGAAGTCAGAATATTGCCAGGGCTATGAGAAAAGAGGTGCATGGTTACTCAGGCAACTCTTACAAATAGCTAGCACAGACATGATGGGCCGAGTGGCCTCCTTCTGTGCTATATGATTTTAATGATGGATAATGCAGAGTTCAGATTACCCTTGCAATGATTTGAAGGATGGACAGTGTTAGACTTAGGTTATCGATGGTGTGAACTCAATGATTGGGTTCAATTTGCCAATTGAGCAGGGATATCATATTGGAAAGACTATGTTGACGGAAGGCATCAAAGTTAACTAAACTGCTGATTATCTTTTTTTCTGTCTTGTACCATCTCACATTATATTTAAATATCCAGTGTAACTCATCCTATTTTCAAAGCAGATGCCTATTGTTCATATGTCTCCAATACAACAGTTTATCCCACTTACCTTTGTTACATAACTCTTAATTAACACCATTTCTCCCACAATCCAATAATGGAAGTTCTGAAGTCTCACACTGACTCTGATATCACATTTATTTGTTTCATTAACAATGAAATATGTCGGGAAAAAGATAAGTATTAAATTGAGAAGTATTACAGACATCTGTGAACAGGCAACCGCTGCAACTTACATCATTGCTTTTGCAAAAGGGGAAGGTTACAGGCAAACTGTGACTGTAATACTACTGTGAATGTGCAATCCCAGCTTGATGTATTATAATCGATTTATTACCTGTAATCAGCACTTTGCACTGGGCTCCATGTGTATGTTCTAGTTACTTCATCAATATATCTCTGCAAAGAGGAAGATAGTGATAGACGTATACTTAAATGTGAGATTTTAACTTGGCAACACATTAGACTTCACACAAGTTATTTGAATCTTTAAGACAATTTCTGACAATAAGCAGAGAGTCACAGAATCATACAGTATAGAAGAGGCCAAAAATAAAGGCTACCTATACTAGTCCCACATTCTCTCAGTAGGCCCATGGCCTTGAATGCTATGATACTTCAAGTGTTCATCCAAGCTGTGAACCAGTCACTGATCCATCCCTTATCATAACATGACATCCCTTCTTTCTCTTAGTATTTTCAGTTCTTTTCACAAGGGAATGCAAAGTTATGGACAGTTATCCCAAAAGTTCTAGTTCACTCCACGTGGCATGTAAAGCTTCACATTCCCCAAGAAATCAATGCTACATTTCCTTAGAATGGAATCTTTAAGCATAAGCTGTCTATCACTGAGGAAATTATCATGTTGTTAACCCAGCTCCTTCCTTCCCCTTGAATACTATTTTTCAGGTGGAGATTTGGTTAAAAATATCAGAATATTGATCATACTGAGTCAACCACCTCATTTAGATATGTTACTGTCAAGCTGTGCATCATAGGGATGGTGAGAAAGAAAGATATGACTTATAAAGCATTTTGTCACAGGTCTCATTAAAACTCAACCCTTCGTACACTTGGGGCTTCAAAGCTATGTGAAATATTCAGCAGTTGTTTACACAGAAAGTGGACTCAACAATCAGCAGTAGCCAACTGATCTAATGCAAAGAGGATACTTGGAGTAAGACCAGTTTCCGAACTGTCTTCTTTTCACAATGGGATTCCAATCATTCTATAGTTCCACCAGGACAGTCTGAAGGAGTTCTGCTTTGCCCGACCCAACCAGGCCCTATCCACCAGCCTCCATTAATAAAAGCAAAATACTATTGGGGAGGCACAGTGGCTCAGTGGTTAGCACTGCTGCCTCACAGCACCAGGGTCCCAGGTTCAATTCCAGCCTTGGGTGACTGTCTGTCTGGAGTTTGCACATTCGCCCCTTGTTTGCGTGGGTTTCCTCCGGGTGCACCAGTTTCCTCCCACAGTCCAAAGACATGCAGGTTAGATGAATTGGCCATGCTAAATTGCCCATAGTGTTAGGTGCATTAGTCAGCGGGAAATGGGACTGAGTGGGTTACTCTTCGGAGGGTCAGTGTGGTCTGGTTGGGCCAAAGGGCCTGTTTCCATACTGTAGAGGATCTAATCTAATCTATAGATGTTGTAATTCTGAAACCTGACAACATCAATGAAGTTGGAGACAGAGTTAACATTCTGAGTCTCTTATTGGGAGGCGTTGGCTTAGTGATATTATTGCTAGACCTATTAATCCAGAGACCATGGGGATGCAAGTTCGAATCCCACTATGACAGATGGTGCAACTTGGATTCAATTTTTAAAAGTCTAGAATTAAGAGTTGAATAATGACCACGAAGCCAGTGTTGACTGTTGGGAAAATTTTCATCGAGTTCACTATATCCTCAGGGAAGGAAACTGCCCTCCTTAACTCATCTGGCCTACATGTAATTCCAGATCAAGAGCAACGTGGTTGACTCTTAACTGCCCTCTGGGCATTAGATGTGAACTGACTTACTCTGGGTGTGTGCCAATCTACTCCTGGTATGAACTGATTGACTTTGGACCCATCTTGTCTTTCTTGTCCCATTAGCATTCTTTTTGCCTTCCACCAACATCCTTTTTGCTATTTAATCTTTCCTGCCATCTACACTATCTTTACTTCTACTTAAAGCCTCTTAAATCTCAATCTTTTCCCTGTTCTGACAAGAGGTTAATGGCCTGAAATGTTAACTCTATTTTCCCACCATAGATGCGATCAGATTGCTGAATATTTCAAGATTGTTTTACCAAACTGAGCCATAATGTTTGGCGTATTTAAAATTTTCTTATGTACTGCTAGGAAAGAAGAAAGGTTCGTCAGTTCCTACTGAAGGTTAGCATTACCACCGCACAATGCAGCATCAGCCTAGGTTAGCTATTGATTGGACTGTTACTCGGTAAAGCTGATACACAAGGAAGGCGTACATTTTCACTTATTATAGGCTACAGTAGTTGGAAAGATGGGCCCAAAAAATAGAGCTCTGTCCATATCTTCGAATTGTTTTTTTTACATAAGTTATAGAGTCATAGAGATGTACAGCATGGAAACAGACCCTTCGGTCCAACCCGCCCATGCCGACCAGATATACCAACCCAATCTAGTCCCACCTGCCAGCACCCGGCCCATATCCCTCCAAACCCTTCCTATTCATATACCCATCCAAATGCCTCTTAAATGTTGCAATTGTACCAACCTCCACCACATCCTCTGGCAGCTCATTCCATACACGTGCCACCCTCTGCGTGAAAATTAATTTCCATAAATACCTAAGACCATTTTATGCATGCTAGGTTTTGGTCTTTGTTTGATTGGATGGGCATTATTCACCATTTTGAAGTTTATCAAGAAGACATGGAATTACAAATTGTTACAGGCGATAATCTATTACCTCATCCAGGGATTTGAGTAGAGTTCGGATGTCACTTGTACCACTCTTCCCATCAATCATGTTCCTCCTTATCTGCATCACCAGTGATGAACAGAGCAAACAAAAAGAAACAACAGCACGTGAAACCGTAATTTCCTCCAAAGTGATGGAATGGGAACACACAGTCAGTACAGGAAATGGCTGTTGATGGCATTAGAATTGTCACATAATGGGATGGATGAATTGTAAATTATTGTCAATTCCAATGTTTAACTGTGATTCACGCAGAACTTTGCCTGATTGTAACATGATGAAAACAATGGTGATTAAAATGGGAAATAACATGTATTTTTCAGAACATATTTGAAGCATGGCGTCATTTGATTGGAAAACATAAGAACAACTGACAATTTGTTAACATCAATATCAGAGGGAGGATAGTGATAGATTAGAAGAAGTGCAATAGACATTTGCATGAATGGTACCATGTGGCTTGGTAAAGTAGATAGAGGAAAAATGTCTCCTTTAGGAGATACTAAGGGCCATAAGTATAAGATAGTCAAATAAATCCAATTGGGAATTTAGCAGAAATCTCTCCCTGCAGAGAGGGTGAGAATGAGTGCTAAAGTGCTGATGGTCTCTCACAGGATGAGACTGGAGAAATAATACTGGGAAACAAAGAAACGGCAGAGACTTCAAACAAGAGTTTTGTATCACTCTTCATGATAGAAGGTGCAAAAGTGTTATGGACCATACCAAACCTGCTCAAAGGTATATTAAGAAGATAGCCCAGACCCTGACTTTTTCTTACTTTAAAGACAAGTGCCAGACATTGCATCGCAGAAGCAATTTGATTGGTCAAACTACCGGTCTTGAAACTGAATACACTTTATTAGAGTCATAGAGATGTACAGCATGGAAACAGACCGTCCATGCCGACTAGATATCCCAACCCAATCTAGTCCCACCTGCCAGCACCCGGCCTATATCCCTCCAAACCCTTCCTGTTCATATACCCATCGAAATGCCTCTTAAATGTTGCAATAGTACCAGCCACCACCAGTTCCTCTGGCAGCTCATTCCATACACGTACCACCCTCAGCGTGAAAAAGTTGCCTTTTAGGTCTCTTTTATATCTTTCCCCTCTCACCCTAAACCTATGCCTTATGGTTCTGGACTCCGCCATCCCAGGGAAAACACTTTGTCTATTTATCCTATTCATGCCCCTCATAATTTTCTAAACCTTCATAAGGTCACCCCTCAGCCTCCGACGCTCCTGGGAAAACAGCCCCAGCCTGTTCAGCCTCTCCTTGTAGCTCAAATCCTCCAACCCTGGCAACATCCTTGTAAATCTCTTCTGAACCCTTTCAAGTTTCACAACACATTTCCGACAGGAAGGAGACGAGAATTGCATGCAATATTCCAACAGTAGCCTAATCAAGTCCTGTACAGCCGCAACATGACCTCCCAACTCCTATACTCAATACTCGGACCAATAAAGGAAAGCATACCAAATGCTTTCTTCACTATCCTATCTACCTACGACTCCACTTTCAAGGAGCTATGAACCCGCACTCCAAGGTCTCTTTGTTCAGCAACATGCCCTCGGACCTTACCATTAAGTGTATAAGTCCTGCTAAGATTTGTTTTCCCAAAATGCAGCACCTCGCATTTATCTGAATTAAACTCCATCTGATCAAGATCCGGTTGTGATCTGAGGTAACCGGTTCTGTATCCAAATGGCTAGTTCTCCCTTTACTCCGTGAGATCTAACCTTGCTAACCAGTCTCCCATGGGGAACCTTGTCGAATGCCTTACTGAAGTCCATATAGATCACAGCTACTGCTTTGCCCTCATCAATCCTCTTTGTTACTTCTTCAAAAAACTCAATCAAGTTTGTAAGACATGATTTCCCACGCACAAAGCCATGTTGACGATCCCTAATCAGTCCTTGCCTTTCCAAATACATGTACATCCTGTCCCTCAGGATTCCCTTCAACAACTTGCTCACCACCGATGTTAGGCTCACTGGTCTATAGTTCCCTGGCTTCTCCTTACTACCCTTTTTAAAGAGTGGCACCACGTTAGCCAACCTCCAGTCTTCTGGCACCTCACCTGTGACTATCGATGATATAAATCTCAGCAAGAGGCCCAGCAATCACTTCTCTAGCTTCCCACAGAGTTCTAGGGTACACCTGATCAGGTCCTGGGGGCTTTATCCACCTTTATGTGTTTCAAGACATCCAGCACTTCCTCCTCTGCAATATGGACATCTTGCAAGGTGTCACCATCTGTTTTGCTACTTTATATATCTTTCATATCCTTTGCCACAGTAAATACTGATGCAAAATACTCGTTTAATATCTCTCCCATTTTCTGCGGCTCCACACAAAGGCCGCCTTGCTGATCTTTGAGGGGCTCTATTCTTTCCCCAGTTATCCTTTTGTCCTTAATGTATTTGTAAAAGGCCTTTAGATTCCCCTTAATTCTATTTGCCAAAGCTATTTCATGTCCCCTTTTTGCCCTCCTGATTTCCCTCTTAGGTATACTCCTACTTCCCTTATACTCTTCTGAGGATTCACTCGATCTATCCTGTCTATACCTGACATATGCTTCCTTCTTTGTTTTGAACAAACTCTCAATTTTTTTAGTCATCCAGCATTCACTAAATCTACCAGCCTTTCCTTTCACCCTAACAGGAATATACTTTCTCTGGATTCTCGTTTCTGAAGGCTTCCCATTTTCCAGCCGCCCCTTTACCTGCGAACATCTGCCCCCAATCAGCTTTTGAAAGTTCTTGCCTAATAC
>NC_057727.1:60912336-60914286 GCF_004010195.1 Chiloscyllium plagiosum
TCTAGTAGGTACATCCACATACTGAATCAGAAAATTGTCTTGTACACACTTAAGAAATTCCTCTCCATCTAGACCTTTCACACTATGGCAGTCCCAGTCAATGTTTGGAAAGTTAAAATCCCCTACCGTAACTACTCTATTATTCTTACAGATAGCTGAGATCTCCTTACAAGTTTGTTTTTCAATTTCCCTCTGACTATTGGGGTCTATAATACAATAAGGTGATCATCCCTTTCTTATTTCTTAGTTCCACCCAAATAACTTCCCTGGATGTATTTCTAGGAATATCCTCCCTCAGCACAGTTGTAATGCTATCCCTTATCAAAAACGCCACTTCCCCTCCTCTCTTGCCTCCCGTTCTATCCCTCCTGTAGCATTTGTATCCTGGAACATTAAGCTGCCAGTCCTGCCCATCCCTGAGCCATGTTTCTGTAATTACTATGGTATCCCAGTCCCATATTCCTAACCATGCCCTGAGTTCATCTGCCTTCCCTGTTAGGCCCCTTGCATTGAAATAAATGCAGTTTAATTTATTAGTCCTACCTTGTCCCTGCCTGCCCTGACTGTTTGACTCGCTTCTGTTCTCAGCTGTACCAGTCTCAGATTGACCTCTTTCCTCACTATCTCCCTGGGTCCCATCTCCCCACCTTACTAGTTTAAATCCTCCCAAATAGCTCTATCAAATCTCCCTGCCAGTATATTAGTCCCCTTCCAATTTAGGTGCACCTTCTTGTACAGGTCACTTCTACCCCAAAAGAGATTCCAATGATCCAAAAACGTGAATCCTTCTCCCATACACCAGCTTCTCAGCCATGCATTCATCTGCTCTCTCCTCCTATTCCTGCCCTCACTACCTCGTAGCACCGGGAGTAATCCAAGATATTACTACCCCTGAGGACCTCCTTTTTAAATTCCTGCCTAACTCTCTGTAATCTTCCTTCAGAATCTCAACCTTTCCCCTTCCTATGTCATTGGTTCCAATGTGGATAATGACCTCTTGCTGGCCCCTCTCCCCTTTGAACATTCTGCACCCTTTCTTGAGACATCCTCAATCCTGGCACCAGGGAAGCAACACATCATTCTGATTTTTCGCTGCTGGCCACAGAAATGACCTCTTGCTGGCCCCTCTCCCCTTTGAGAACATTCTGCACTCTTTCTTGAGACATCCTTAATCCTGGCACCAGGGAAGCAACACATCATTCTGATTTTTCGCTGCTGGCCACAGAAACCTCTGTATGTCCCTCAGACTAGAGAGTCACCTAACACAATTGATCTCCTGGAGCCCGACTTACCCCTCACTGCATTAGAGCCAGTCTCAATACCAGAAACTTGGCTGTTCATGCTACGGTCCCCTGAGAATCCATCACCACCCTGCATTTTCGAAACAGCATTCTCGTTGAAACAGATATAGCTACAGATGGCTCCTGCACTAGCTGCCTACCTCTCTTACCTTTCATAGAGTCATAGAGATGTACACAGCATGGAAACAGACCCTTCGGACCAACCTGTCCATGCCGACCAGATATCCCAACCCAATCTAGTCCCACCTGCCAGCACCCAGCCCATATCCCTCCAAACCCTTCCTATTCATATACCCATCCAAATGCCTCTTAAATGTTGCAATCGAACCAGCCTCCACCACATCCTCTGGCAGCTCATTCCATACACGTACCACCCTCTGTGTAGGTCTCTTTTATATCTTTCCCCTGTCACTCTAAACCTATGCCCTCTAGTTCTGACTCCCCGACTACAGGGAAAATACTTTGTCTATTTATCCTATCCATGCCCCTCATAATTTTGTAAACCACTATAAGGTCACTCCTCAGCCTCCGACGCTCCAGGGAAAACAGCCCCAGCCTGTTCAGCCTCTCCTTGTAGCTCAAATCTTCCAACCCTGGCAACATCGTTGTAAATCTTTTCTGAACCCTTTCAAGTTTCACAACATCTTTC
>NC_057727.1:60914617-61084739 GCF_004010195.1 Chiloscyllium plagiosum
CTAATCAGTCTCCCATGGGGAACCTTGTCGAACGCCTTACTGAAGTCCATATAGATCACATCTACTGCTCTGCCCTCATTAATCTTCTTTGTTATTTCTTCAAAAAATTCAATCAAGTTTGTGAGACATGATTTCCCATGCACAAAGCCATGTTGACTATCCCTGATCAGTCCTTGCCTTTCCAAATACATGTACTTCCTGCCCCTCAGGATTCCCTCCAACAACTTGCCCACTACTGAGGTCAGGTTCACCGGTCTATAGTTCCCTGGCTTGTCTTTACCACCCTTCTTAAACAGTGGCACCAAGTTTGCCAACCTCCAGTCTTCCGGCACCTCACCTGTGACTATCGATAATACACATATCGATAATACAGCAAGAGGCCCAGCAATCACTTCTCTAGCTTCCCACAGAATTCTCGGGTACACTGATCCTGGAGTTAACCCATCTATGTGACTGTATCAGAGACTTTCCCCCCTTCCTATAACTGCCATCCATCACATATTGTTACTGTTGCAAATTCCTCATCGCTTCTAACTGTCTCTCCAAGCGATCCATTCGATCTGATAAGATTCGCAACAAATGGCATTTATTGCAGATATTATCCGCAGTAACCCTTAAACTCTCTTTAAACTCCCACCTCTGACAAGAAGAGCATATCACTCTACCAAAGGCCATTTTTGCTCCTTCACAATCTACAGACCCAGAAAATAACACCATCTTATTCCTCTGCAAAACACTGCCCAGGTTAAATGAATAGTTATGGCTTATATTTTAATTTTATCCAAGAGACATATCTCAGAAAACATATAATCAAGAAAGAACCCACTCTACTCACTACTGCAGACTTTCTGTAGGTCACACTCAAAAACAATACCATACACTTATCTGCTTCTGTGCTTTGAACTTCATCCAAACAGTTCCTCCAAGATCAGTTGTGAATTTCGCTGTCTGCTAATTTTCCCAGAAGCACTCCAATGTCCAGCAAGATGTGAATTCAAACAGCAAAGGCAGTAATTGTGCAGGTTCACTGCTCTGCCAGTTTCTTTCTCTCGCTCTCCTGCACTGACCTCACCATGTGCTTCCTTTGTCTGTACTTCTCCCTTTTAAAACTGCTGTCGTTTTGACTATTTTTTTCCAAAGTTCCAAAACAATGCAACAGCATATAAAACAGTAATTGCTGCTCCTGGAATTCGAGGAAATCACCTCCAGCACCTAAAATATCTCATATACCATATTCATATACCATAGTTAAAATACAACAAAATGAAAAATTGAAACAGCAGGAAAAAAAAACCCAAGGCCTCACAAGTTTTGGAGCAGACAGCTCAGTAGCTCTGTCTCAACCTTCTTTCCTAAGAAAAAGGACAAAATATACCTCTTAAAGCCTTGGTATTGTTACAAAGAAAAAAATGACAAAAATAGTAGAATAACATGAGGTAAAGGGGACGGAGGAATTTAATCCCAATCAGAATCACTAGAGAAATGGTACTAGATCCACCAAGGGAACTAAAAGCTGACAGGTCCCCTGATCGGATGGCCTGGTTCCAAGAATCTTAAAAGAAGTGGATGCATGCCATTTTCAGCTTGTTAAGCCGCAATTAGTAGAGTGCTGCAGCAATCTCAACGATTTATGTTCGATAGTAATGACTTGAGTTAATGACTAACTGCCACATTTTCTGATAATACATCAGCAGGTTGGAAACAAGTTGTGTGGACTGAAAGAGTTTACAAATGGACAGAAATAGGTTAAGTAAGTGATCAAAAAATTTAGTACTGAACTATAATGTGAGAATTTATGAAGTTGTCTACTTTGGCAGGAAGAATAGAAAAAAGCAAAATATTATTTAATTAGAGCAAGACTGTAGGATCAACTAGGAGAAAGTGAGGAGTGCAATTGCTGGAGGTCAGAGTCAAAAAGCGTGGCACTAGGAAAGCACTGCTGGTCAGGCAGCATCCGAGGAGCAGGAGAGTTGACATTTTGAGCATAACGTCTTCATCAGGAATGACTGATGAAGAGCTTATGCTCAAAACACGACTCTCCTGCTCCTCGGATGCTGCCTGACCGGCTGTGCTTTTCCAGTGCCACACTTGTTGACTCGAGACTGTAGAATGTTGAGGGACAGAGAAATCTGACGATCTTGGTTATCATGCTGGTGAAACAAGTACAGAGGAACCTCTATTATCCGAATATCAATTATCCGAAATTTGGATGATTGGAAGAAGATCTCAAGGTCCCAATAGAAAATTACATCAAAGAGATGTTTCAACACTGATCGCATTTTTTGTTTACAATGATTGAAAATGAACCCAGCTTACTGAAATGCTGCTGAAAGCAGTCCTGGACATCAATGGGAGCCCAGGTTCCATCTCCAAATGACTGACTGACCGCCTGCCCTCTCTCTCTCTCTCTCTCTCCACCACACTTTCCCAGGAGTTATACATAGGGGTATATTGTAAACCTTCCTTCCCCAGATAATCTTTCCAACATTGTCCTATACATGGCAAAGGTAGAACCTGTCAAAACGTTGCAGTAAAAAGTTGTGTGCGTGGCTGTGTGCGCTATTTTGAGACTCATCCCCTAAAGGTAGCAACTGTCTTGCTGTTGGTGTCCAGTCCAGCTGCCCTAGATGGGGTGGAAGGGGGCGGACAGGGTCTCATGGGAGTTGATGTGGACAAGGTAGAACCTGTCAAAACGTTGCAGTAAAAAGTTGTGTGCGTGGCTGTGTGCGCTATTTTGAGACTCATCCCCTAAAGGTAGCAGCAGTCTTGCTCTTGGTGTCCAGTCCAGCTGCCCTAGATGGGGTGGGAGGGGCGGACAGGGTCTCATGGGAGTTGATGTGGACAGGGGTGCATGGGGTGGGTGTAGAGGTGTGGTGTGGCGGCCAGGTCGGACAGGGAGCGGTGTTGGACGGGGTTGGGTGGGCGGACAGCGGGTGCAGGTTGGAGGTGGACGGGGGTGGGGGAGTCATGCGTGGTGTGCTGCTGCCTAGTCTCCTGAACAGGGAGCGGACTTAGCAAGTGCTTAGCTGTGTCAATCCATTAAACTGATTGAGTGGGAGTGGGGGAAGCCTTCAGCAGTGCTGCAGGTCCCTTACACATAAGTGTGTCGCTGCTCAGAAACAAATCCTGTCTCTGCTCAGAAACAAACTCTGAGACAGAGAGAGGGGTAAGGCAGGCAGAGCAAGGAAAAAGGAAACTTCAGAAAACTTCCAGCCCCAGAGGATAGGCATTGAATCAATTAACCGAACAATCAATTATCCGAACAAAATACTGCCTGCCCATCTCATTCGGAAAATCGAGGTTCCTCTGTAATTAGGAAGGCAAATACAATGTTGACCTTCATGGATTCCTGCAATGAAGAGATTGCCTTATAAAGAAAGTTTGAGAAGATTTGGTCTAAATCTAATGGAGTTTAAAAGAATGAGGAGTGATCTAATTGAAAATAATATTCTGAGGTGCCTTGACCAGGTAGATGCTGAAGGGATGTTTCCTCTTACTGAGGAATCTAGAACTGGGGAGTTGCAGTTTCAAAATAAAGGGTCTTCTATTTAAGGTAGAGATGAAATGGAATTTCTTCTCTCAGACAATCATTAATCTTTGGATTTACTATTCCAAACAACAGTGAAAGCTAGGCAATAGAATATATTCAATGATGAACTAGACCAATTTTTGATCTGCAAAGGAGATGAGTGTTTGAGGGGAGGACAGGGAAAGTGGAGTTTCCTGATCTTATTGAATGGCAGTGCAGCTTTGAGGGCCCAAACGTCTCCTCCTTCACCTACTTCTAATATTCTTATAGAATTTACATTAGGTAAATTAAGTGATTCAAAGAGACACATCTAAGGGAAAGTTGGATAAACTCAAAAGGAAGAATGAAACAGAATATATAAGGTTAGATGAAGAAAAAGAGTTGGAGGTTCCCCTGAAGCATAAACACCAGTATGGAGCAGATGGAATGAGTGAATTATTTCTCTATTCATCTTTTCTGATTTTTTTGCCCCACTGTCCCCATCCAGTGGCATGTTACTGAACCTCCAAAATATAAGTCCACAATTGTCAGTTGATATACATGGTAAGTACCAAAATAGTCTTGGTCACTACACAGGCAGGTTGGACTTTGTTGATGGTAAGGGACAGAGTGTCAAAAGAATATCCATCATATTATCAGAGGAGGAAGAAAGAGTAATCAAATATAGAATTCTCTTTGGTTCTTTCAGAGCAGGGATCAGGAAAGATCTAAAAGAACAATTCTCTCTATTTGTGGAATGGTGAAATGTGAAGGCTGCCTGAAAGTCCCTGGAATATAGTCAGAGGTTGCTGAGACATCACTGGTTTGCATTCTGGGAGTGGACTTCACAGTTAGCATGGGTGTGAAGGTCATCATAGAAGATCCGACTATTAAAGAACGGTCAGCCCCAAACATTCCTGATGAAGTGCTTATGCTCGAAATGTTGATTCTCCTACCCCTTGGATGCTGCCTGACCGTCTGTGCACTTCCAGCACCACACTCTTCGACTCTGATCTCCAGCGTCTGTAGTCCTCACTTTCTCCCAGCCCCAAACGTTATCTTACTGTAGTGAATCATGAAACCAGGCCACCCAGCCCATCAAGCCCAAAGCAACCCTCTGAAGAGCATCCCACCCAGACCCTTATCCTAAAACCCTGCATTTCCAAAGCAGCAGTGATTACCGCTGAGCCACCATGTCTCCATCCCTCTCTCCTCCTCCACTAACCAAAAAAAAAAGAGGCAAGGTTCGGAGGAGATGAGACAGAACAATGTTAGAGGAAGTTCAGCAGCAGGAGTTCAAGAGCGAGCCTAAACAGCTTCGGGAAACTGTTGTTGGTGAGTAGCGGATAAGTTTTGAGAAATCATTATCAGAGCAGAGAGCAACAGCAGCTTCAATTTAGTTTTAAAAGTATTTACCTTGTAAAGATTAATTAAATTAAAGGGATAAGCCATGGCAGGCAAGCTCCAAATCATAGTCTGCTCCTCTTGCTTGATGAAGGAAGCCGGGCACATTTCCAGTGCCCGGGACTTGCGTATGTGCAAGAAGTAGCTCCAGCTGCAGCTCCTGGAAGCTTGGATTTCATAGTTGGAGCGGGTCTGGGGAGTATTTGCAAGACACAGAATACCATGGATAGTAAGTATATAGAGGTGGTCACACCACTGACTCCGACTCCACAGACAGGAAGGGAATGGGTGACCACCAGGCAGAACAGGAGGGCTAAGCAGGCAGTGCAGGAATCTCCTGTGGCTATTCCTGTTTTGGATACAGCTGAGGGGAATGGCCTCTCAGGGGAAAGCAGCAGCAGCCATATTCATGGCATCATGGTTGGTTCTGCTGTGAAGGGAGGATGAAATAGTTATAGAAATGCCATAGGTGATTTAATTGTATGGGGAATAGATAGGCGTGTCTGTGGCTGTTAACGAGAGTCCATGATGATACATTGCCTCCCTGGTGCTCGGGTCCTGGATGTTTCGGAGCAGTTGCACGACTTTGTAGAGTGGTCGTGGTACATGAACTAACGGCATAGGTGAAAAAAAAGGATGAGGTCCTAAAAGCAGAATATAGAGAACGAGGAAGAAAGTTGAAACGTTAACCTTAAAGATAGTTATCGCAGGATTACTACCAGTGCCACGAGCGAGTCAGAGTAGAAACAGCAGGATATATAGGATGAACAGGTGGCTGAATGACGGTGCAGGAGGAGGGTTTCAGATTTGTGGGGTATTGGGACAGGTTTTGGGGAGGTGGGACCTGCACAAACTGGATGGGGCACACCTGGGAAGGACTGGGATTTATGTCCTTGGTGGTGGGTACTTGGTAGAGTGGTTTGGGAGGGTTTAAACTAGTGTGGCAGGGGAGGAGAACCAGAAGAGTAGGACAGTAGATGCAGAACTAAGGGAGAGGTAGAAACCAAGGCAAACAGGACTAAGAACAAGAACAGGCAGGGAAACACTGATGAAAGGAGCAGGAGAGGGGTGGTGTCTGAAATACGTGTGTTTCAATGTGAGAAGTATAATAAGCAAGGTAAATGAACTTAGAGCTTTGCTTTGCTTAGTACTTGGAACTATGTGATTACGGAGACTTGGCTAAAAGAGGAACAGGACTGGGAGCTGAATGCCCAAGAATTTAGATGTTTCAGGTGGGATAGAAGGAGATGTAAATGAGGTGGGGGAGTTGCATTACTGGTAAAGACATATCTCACACTGTACTGAGGGAGGATACATCAAAGGACTTGTGCAGTGAGGGACTATGGATAGAATTCAGAAACAGGAAAAGTGAAACCCAACACTGGGCTTAGAGGCGTACAGGCCTTCCAACAGCCAACGGGAGAAAGAGGAGAGAATACGTAGACAGATTTTGGAAAGATGTAAAACCAGCAGGGTTGTTGTGGTGGTGATTTTAACTTCCTCTATATTGACTGAGACTCATTTCATGTTAGGGGCTTGGATGGGGCAGAATGTGTAAGGTAAAAACAAGGACTACAGATGCTGGAAACCAGATTCTAGATTAGAGTGGTGCAGGAAAAGCACAGCAGTTCAGGCAGCATCTGAGGAGCAGGAAAATCAACGTTTTCCTCATGCGCTGTATGCTGCTGCAGTCTCCTGAACTGGGAGCAGACTTTAAAAGCTCTGAGCCCCAGAGGAAAGGCATTTAATCGATTGACCGAATAATCAATTATCCGAACGAAATAGTGCCTGGCCATCACGTTCGGATAATCGAGGTACCCCTGTATTGGACAGGAACTAGAGAATTCTGATTGGAGGCGGCTGTTTGAGGGTGGATCCACATCAGACATATGGGAGCATTTCAAATGGCAATTGATAAGAGTTCAGGAGCAGCACTGCAAGAATGAAGGATAGGTATGGCAAGTCACATGAACCTTGAATAACCAGAGATGTTACGACCTTGGTCCAAAAGAAAAAGGAAGCATTCATAAGGACGAGGAGGATGGGAACTGACAAAGCCCTGGAAGAATATAAGAAAAGTAGGATAGAACCTAAACAAGGAATTAAAAAGGCTAAAAGGGATCACGAAATGTCATTAGCAAACAGGATTAAGAGGAATCTCAAGGCTTTTTACACATATAAAAAGTAAGTGGGTAACCAGGGAAAGGGTTGGCCCACTCTATATGTGGAGCCAGAGAAGGTAGGTGAGGTCATGAATGAATATATTGTGTCAGTACTCACCAAGGGGAAGGAATTGGTAGAGGATGATCTCAGGGAAGGAAGTGTTGAATTTTTAAGCCAAGTTGCTACTAAAAACGAAGAGGTGTTGTGCACCTCTTAAAAAGTATTAAGATAGATAAGTCCTGATTAGACCTATTTCAGAATATTGAGGGAGGCAAGAGAAAGATTGCTGGAGCATTGATAGTCATCTTTATATCCTCCTTGACCACAGGTGAGTTCCCAGAGGACTGGAGAATAGCCAATGTTGTCCCATTGTTTTAAAAGAGTGACAGGGATAATCCAGGAAATTACAGGCGTGTGAGCCTCATGTCAGTGGTAAGGAAATTATTGGAAAAAATTCTGAGGGACAAGATCTATACACATTTAGAAGCAAATGGACTTATTAGGATAGACAGCATGGTTTTGTGCAAGAGAGGTCATGCCTCACTAACTTGTTCATGTTTTTTGAGAAGGTGACGAAGATAATTGTTGAAGGAAATGTGTCTACATGGACTTCAGTAAAGCCTTTGACAAGGTTGCTCATGGCAGATTGGTATAAAAGGTAAAGCTGGTAAGATGGACACAGAACTGGCTTAGTCATAGGAGATAGAGGGTAGCATTGAAAGGATGTGTATTGGAATGGAGGGTTGTGACTAGTGGTGTTCCACAGGAATCAGTGCTGGGACCTCTGCTGTTTGTGGGCTAAATAAGTGATATGAAGACACCGTCCTGTTCGCCTTGTTAAAAATCACACAACACCAGGTTATAGTCCAATAAGTTTAATTGGAAGCACTAGCTTTTGGAGCGTCGCTCCTTCATCAGGTGGTTGATGAAGGAGTGGCGCTCCAAAAGCTAGTGCTTCCAATTAAACCTGGTGTTGTGTGATTTTTAACTTTGTACACTGCAGTCCAACACTGGCATCTCCAAATCATGACTGTTTCCCTTGGTCCAGGAACTCCCCACTTATGTTTGGGACACCACTCATGCACTCCACCTCCTCCAGGACTTTTGTTTCCCTGGTCCCCAAAGTCTCATCTTCACCATTGACATCCAGTCGCTATACACATTCATCCGCCATGACGAAGGCCTCCAGGCCCTCTGTTTCTTCCTCTAACGCTGACCCACCCAGTACCCTTCCACTGACACTCTCATTCTCCATTGGCTGACCTGGTCCTTACCCACAACAATTTCTAATTGCAATCCTTCCACTTCCTCCAGACCAAAGGAGTAGCCATCAGTTCCCAAATGGACTCCAGCTGTGCTTGCCTCTTCGTCAGGTATGTGGAACAGTTCATCTTCTGCAGCTACACTAGCACCATTCTCCACCTTTTCCTCCGCTAGATCAATGACTGTATCGGTGCCACTTCGTGCTCCCACAAGGAGGTTGAACAATTCATTAACTTCACTTACACCTTCCAACCCAACCTCAAGTTCACCTGGACCATCTCGGACACCTCCCTCCCCTTCCTGGACCTCTCCATTTTCATTTCCGGTGACCAACTCAACACGGACGTCTACTACAAACCCACTGACTCCCACAGCTACCTGGACTACACCTCCTCCCACCCTGCCTCTGTAAAAACACTATCCCTTATTCCCAATTCCTGCACTTCAGCTGCATTTGCTCCCAGGAGGACCAAATCCACCATAGAACATCCCAGATGGCCTCCTTCTTCAGAGACCGCAATTTCCTCTTCCACATGGTCAACAATGCCCTCCAGGGCATCTCCTCCACTTCCCGTACCTCCGCCCTTGAACCCCACCTCTCCAATCTCAACAAGGACTGCACCCCTTGGTCCTCACCTTCCTCCCCATCAACCTCCGGATACATCACATCATCCTCTGCTATTTCCGCTACCTACAATCAGACCTCCCCATCAGAGATATATTTCTCTCCCAATCCCTGTCGGCATTCTGGAGAGACCATTCCCTCTGCGAATCCCTTGTTAGGTCCAGGCCTCCCACCAACCCACTCTCCAATCCCGGTACCTTCCCCTGCCACTGCAACAAGTGCAAAACCTGCACCCAAACCTCCCCCCTTACATCCGACCAAGGCTCCAAAGGATCCTTCCACATCTGACAAAGAATTATCTGTACTTCCACAGAAGTCATCTATTGTGTCCGTAGTCTACTCTACATTGGGGAGACAGACGCTAACTTGCAGAATGTTTCAGAGAACATCTCTAGAACACATGGACTAAACAATCCACAGCCCGGTTGCCGAATATTTTAACTCCCCCTCCCACTCCAACAAGCACATGCAAGTCCTAGGCCTCCTCCACTGTCAAACCCTAACCACCTGATGCCTGAAGGAAGAACGCCTCATCTTCCACCCTGGGACCTTCCAACCACAAGAACGCAATGTGGATTTCATCATTTTCCTCATTTCCCCATCACCCACCTTTATCCCAGATCCAACCTTCCAACTCGGCACCGCCCTCTTGAACAGTCCTACCTGCCCATCTTCCTTCCCACCTATCTGCTCCACCGTCCTTTCCGACCTATCACCTTCACTCCCCACCTTCATCTACCTATCGCATTCCCAGCTACCTCTCCCGAGCCCCACCCCCTCCCATTTATCTCTCAGCCCCCTTGGGCCACAAGCCTCATTCCTGATGAAAAGCTTATGCTCAAAACGTCAATTCTCTGGCTCCTCAGATGCTGCCTGACCAGCTGTGCTTTTCCAGCACCACACGTTTTGACTCTGATCTTCAGCATCTGCAGTATTCACTTTCTCCTAGGTAAATGTAGCTGGTCTAATTAGTAAGTTTGCGGACAATACAAAGATTGGTGAGTTGCTGATAGTGAGGAGGACTGTCAGAGGATACAACAGGATATAGATCAGTTGTAGGCATGGGCAGAAAAATGGCAGATGGAGTTGAATCTAGACAAATGTGAGGTGATGCACTTTGGAAGGTCAAGTACAGGTTGAAATTATACAATGAATGGCAGTACCCTAGCAGCATTGGTTATACAGAAGGATCTAGGTGTGTAGGTCCAGAGTTTGCTGAACGTTGCAGCACAGGTAGATAAGGTAAGAGAAAAGGCCTATGGCATGCTTGCCTTCATTGGGAGGGGCACTGAGTGTAAGGATAGGTAACTTATACTGAAACTTTACAGAACTTTAGTTAGGCCACACTTGTAATATTGCTTACAGTTCTGGTCACCACATTACCAGAAGGATGTAGATGCCTTAATGAGGGTGCAGAAAAGATTTACCAGAATATTGCTTGGTATGGAGGATTTTAGCATTGAAGAAAGATTGGATAGACTGGATTTGCTTTCACTGGAACGCAGGAGTTCAAGGGACAACGTGATAGAAGTTTATAAGATTGTGAATGGCATGGATAGAGTGGAACGTATGAGGCTTTTTCCCAAAATGGAGGGGTCAGTTACTAGGGGACACAGATTCAAGGTGTGTAGTGGGGGGTGTTTAAGAAAGATGCGAAAGGCAAGTTTTTCAGATAAAGGAAACATGCTGCCATAGTACATGGTGGAAGCAGACATAATAGCAGCATTCAAGAGGCATGTGAATGAAAAAACTAATAGAAAAGGAATAGAGGGATATGGGTCCTGTTTGTGAAGACAGTTTTAGTATGGAAGGGCAAATGTATTGGCGTAGGGTTGGAGGGCCAAACAGTCTGAGCTGTAATGTTCTTTATTCTCTATATTGTGTTTTTACATTTCACTTGAGACTTCACAAAGAGGTCATTCCTTACCTGTTCTTTGTTTTCGTCCTCCAATTCTGCATCCAGGAAATCCAGAGTCACTGGCTCTCGAAAATTTATAATCTAGAAATGAGAACCAGGAAGAAAATTATGTATGACATGATATTGACAACCACATCATAGAGAGTTAAAAGTGAATGTGTCTCTGCCATCTTGCTTTGATTGTATAGGTACTTCCTGCTGTGGTTTATTCTTAGGTTTCTATGTGTTTCCTCAAGAAGGGATGGATCAGGCATTTGCATTAAAATGTTTTCCTCTATCATAAGTGTCAGGTAGTAAAGGTGTCATGAGCCAGTAAGAAGCATCAGTCACAGGGAGAATATCACCACCTTTATTGTGCTTTCAATAACCACTATCAAAATCCAACTGTCAGAAGAGTACTGATGATGGACACACTCCATACATTTCAGTTGAGAAACAGGTCACAGGGTGAATCATTGGTCATTGCAATTTGAATGGAGTCCAAAATGCTACCCTCTCGTTATAAACTCATTATCCAAGTGGGTAAATGTTTAAGAAGCTCATATATCTTTACAGCTGAGTTCAGGGACTGTTGGAGACATCGGAGTGGATCACTTCTAAATCTCTTACCTTTGGCTGTAGGTTTGGATGGAACAGGACATACCCATTTGGATCGATAGCGAAAAAGTACCCATTGCCACCTAACTGTGAGGAGAAACCAACAGTGAATATTACCAAGAAACACGTGGAGAAATTTCAATACAAAATGCACTAGCGCACAGTAGCTCCTTCCTGCAATTGGTGTGTTTGCAGATTTCAGTGGTGCGTGAAAAAATTAGAGCAGTAAGATTAAGAAACTTTAAAAACTCTGTTATAGACTCAGAAAAATCATCCTAAAATATTATTGCATCTCATCCATTACCTTAAACATTTACCTTAAATAGTGACAAAAGGCTGAATCATCAACAGGGTGTAGTGTAGCAGTTCATCAAAGACTGTTCAGCAAACATCTACAATCTAAAAGAATATGGCCAGCATCTGCATGGGTACTGTATCACCTGGGTATGAGCAATAAAAGCTGACCCACTCAGAGATATCTATATCCAGAGACTGAAGATTAAAATTCAACTCATATGTTTATCATGACATCAACAGGTAATGAATACAGGGACCAAAAATATTCATCATACAGGGCAGTAACTCGAGGGGAAATGGTCATACAGGGAAATATCTTCAGGATAATAGTTACACATGACAGAACCTCAGAGTAATGGTCACACAAAGCAACAGCACCAGCGACACCAAATGCATTAGTACTTCTCAGACACTATAAAACAAATTGTGAGCTTCCAAAATACCAATCGAGTTGCTGTCTAATTGACAAAGTGCATGTGTCGTATTGATTTAATTCACAGCTTTGTTCCATACTTGTGAAAGAGCTAGTTTGCTCTAATGTATAGATTACTTTGATTCATCCAATCATCTGCTTTAATCAATCAATAAATTGGTATGAGATTCTACTCAAACAGCTAGAGCAGTTCAGCTCCAGGGATTTTGCTGGAAATGAGGGCATTGAAGTTTAGGTGAAGATTAATGGAGATCAGGCTTGCGAGAGCCATATCTATAGATGGAGACAGGGCCTAGAGTATGGGCGCCATGAGTTTAAAAGTGCAGGGGAATGTTTTCTGGGGAGAATGATGAACCAAGTCATTCACAGATGGAGAGATAGGAATTGAAGGAAAAGTAGATGAGGCTCTCTGTAACTAGTGCTGCTCTGTGAGCTCAATGGCCACATGTTCTATTAGAACACCGGATCCTTTACATCTCAGAGCATATTGCTCTGCAGCCTTATCATTATTTACAGTGTAAAAATACATTGTTTAACAGTTAGTAAGAAGTCTGAATTGAGCTTGTATTAATGCACAAAGAACTCAGGCCAGAATACAATCAAACATAGTGATAATGATGGACACATCAATCTAAGGTACAATGTGTTTTTCTCAAACTAATCAGTTAATTTGACATGAGGCTTGGACTTGGTCTGAGCCTGTGAGTGACTTAGGCATCAAGATAGCTGCTTGGCCCAAAAACAAAACCTGTCAGAAATTAAGAAAGATACTAGCTGTCACTTTGATAAGCTGCTGTTGTGCTGCAAGGAGTCTACAAAGACAATACAACTGTCAAGCAGAGGGTGTTCAATGCCTTAATTATGGCATTGTTGATCACTTTCAACAAGTTTGCAGTAAAGTATTCTTAAACTAAGTTACACAGATCACTTGCAGAGAAAAGAAGAATTCGGTAAATTGAACAAGATGATGATGACATGAAAGTGTGATGATGCTGTCACGTTAGAAAAGTTATTTTGCCTGGGTTTTTTTTTGAAGAGGTTGTAAAGGTGAAGGTATCGAACTAACTACTGGGGAATACCTACCAACTTAGGTTATCTCCAGGTTAGACCTTTAGGTTTTTTTAATAAAAGTTGGAACAATGAAAGCAGCCTGAATGGGAGTGGCCAGTTTGAATGGGAGCGGCCAGTTCTCACATACCAGGCTTTCTAGTTTAGGGTGTAGGTTTGCTCGCTGAGCTGTAGGTTTGATCTCCAGACATTTCATTACCTGGCTAGGTAACATCATCAGTGGTGACCTCCAAGTGAAGCGAAGCTGTTGTCTCCTGCTTTCTATTTCAGAAATGACAGCCAGACTACTAAGACCCCTCGGAATCCTAGTAGCACACAAACCCACCAAGACTCTCAAACAAAAACGAACAAACTTAAAAGACCCAGTACATCCCATGGACAAAACCAACATCGTCTACAAAATTCCATGCAAGGACTGCCCAAACATTACGTAGGACAAACAGGAAGAAAGTTAGCCATCAGGATACACGAACACCAGCTAGCCACAAAAAGACACGACCCTCTCTCCCTCGTAGCCCTACACACGGATGAAAAAAACCCACCATTTCGACTAGGACAACACATCTATCCTGGGACAGGCTTAGCAAAGACATTCCAGAGAACTCCTAGAGGCCTGGCACTCCAACCACAACGCCATAAACAAACACATAGATCTAGATGCCATCTATCAACCCCTCAGAAAATGAACAGGAAATGACATCACCACAAACCCCAGGAACCCCATCCAGGAGAAAGATATAAATAGAAAGCAAGAGACAACAGCTTTGCTTCACTTGGAGGTCGCCACTGATGATGTTACCTAGCCAGGTAATGAAACGCCTGGATATCAAACCTACAGCTCCATGAGCAAACCTACACCTTAAACTTCAACCTGAGCTACAAACCTTCACAAACCTTGCCATCTAGTTTTTTTTAGTTTTAGTCGTCAGAAGTTGTTTGGGGTCCCATAAGAGTTGGAGCTTCAGTGAATGATTTGTTTTTCTCCTGGATTGGAGAATTGCATGTGAGAATCTGTGTCCGAACTTATCTTTTTGCCAAGGGGTGTGTTTATAGGATGTTACTATATTGGAACAGTCAGGTACTGTAACTGTTATGTGGTTAAGTTTTCCAATAGCTAAGTTATTCAAAATTCTTCTTTCTTTTGTTTGTATTTCAACTATAGTGTTTAAATAAATAGTGTTTTGCTTAACGTTGAGTAGTTTAATCAGTCACATAACATCCGGAACATGCACTTCACATCTACCTTTAAAATAAGAAATATTTTAAGTTTAGGCAATAGAAATTTCGTGGGGGTCTGATCTGGCCCATAAACAAATCGGGGGCTTATCTGGGATCGAAATCTATACTTCCAAGTTGGGTTTAGGATTGTTGGACCCAAAGGCTGTGTGTGATAGGTGTTAGTTCCTTTTGTTTCAGGTGTTAATTTTGTATGGTTTAAACAGGGTGTGCTTTGGTCGTAATGGTTCATTCGGTCACTAAGAGTTTTCTCGGTGGGGGGGGGGAGGGGGGGAAAGAAGTGACTTCCGGAGTTTTACAAAAATGTGAGCAAGGCAAAGCTGTTGGAACTGACAGACAAGCTAGAGTTGGGTTTGCCTTTGTCTGTGAGAAATGGAGAGGTAATTGCAGCAATAGCTCGACATTTAAATATACTGGAAATGCCTTTGGAATCTTTAGAAAAGGTTAGAATTCAATTGCAGATGAAATAACTTGAACATGTAAAGGAAATGAAACAGTTTGTCCATCATTACGATTAAAAGCAGAGGAAAAAGAAAAGGAGAGGAAGGCCCTAGAAAGAGAAAGAGAGAGAGAGAAGAAAATCAGAAAGAGAGAGAGTTTGAACTTCAGAAGTTGGCAATTAGAGAGGAAGGTCAATTTAAAAGGGTAGAGATGAACGTGGGCTTAGTGATGGTGATGACGAGCAAACCCTTTGTAGCCATAGGCCTGATAGAGATCTGTTTAAATATGTTCAAATATTGGCTAAATTTGACGGGAAGGATGTACAAGCCTTTTTCATTTAATTTAAGAGAGTGGCTAAACCAATGAAGTGACTGGTGTCCATGTGAGTTTTACTGATCCATATAAAGTTGGTAGGTAGAGTTAGTGAGGTATTTGCATCACTATCAGTGGAGGTATCTGGGAGTATGACGAGGTGAAGAAAGCCTTCTTAAGTGCATATGAGCTAGAGAGGAACCTACAGATGTTTAAGGAATCTAGGAAGGGACGCTGGTCAAACGTACATCGAGTTTGAAAGGATCAAACAAAGTAATTTTGATAGGTACAGAAAGGCCATTGAAAACATATGATGTTCTTAGACACATCATTATTTTGGAGGAGTTCAGAAATTCATTTCCTGAAGTACTGAGAACTCATGTTGAAGAGCAGAGAGCTAAAACTGCAATATTTGCAGCTGAAAAAGCTAATGATTATGATTGGTTCATTCGTCAAAGTTAGGCTTCCGACATCAATTTCAATCTGTGAGGGATAGAAATTGGGGAAAAGAGAAATCCTCAGGTGGTAACAGAAAAGGAGGTCTCATCCAAGATAATAAAGATATTTATCAAAGGTTTAAAGGAAACTTATGAAGGGGAAAGAGGAGGAAAAAAAAAAGCTCAGGCGTTTTCACTGCAATAAAGTAGGCCACATGAAGCCACAGTGTTGGTGGTTTAGAAAAAGCACTGGGAAGACCGGTATAGGAAAATAGGATAAGGCAGTGAATTTTGTTGAAGTGGCAAAGGAAATCATAGTGGAAGCTAAAAGGCTGCACCAGAATGTGTAACCTGGTCAGAGGTTGGTTGAGAAGAAAGTGCTAGATCTTCTTAAACCAGTTACTTGTGAGGGTAAGGTTTACTCGCATATGCCGGGGGAGCAGGTAAAGAAATTACATTTTTAAGAGCTGCAGGAGCATGTCAATCCTTTATGTTGTGAAATGACGAGATGTGTAATTCAGAAGGTCTATTGCCAGAAAAGGTGATAATATGTGGAATTCATGGTGAGATATAAAGTGCTCCATTATGTAAAGTGAGGTTGGAGTATCTGGTGAAAAGTGGAGAAATCGTGGTAGGAGTACTGGAGGAAGTCTCAGCTCCAGGAATACAATTTGTCCATGGTAATGATATAGCTGGATCACAGATAGAAATGCCACCTACTGTGGTTGAAAAGCCAGTGAAAAACCAGGCTGCTGAGGTATTTTTCCTGACTGTGTGATAACAAAGTCAAAAAGCCACACGTTGAAGCAGAAGGATAAATCAAAGAATAAAGTTAAGGGAAGTTGAAGTAGAATTATCAGAGACGATGTTTGATCAAATGGTTGAGACAAAACAAGAACAGTTGGAGGACAAAGTGGATAGTTTTGGTTTAGAGAAATTAACTGAGTTACAACAGAAAAATTAAAGTTGAAGCAATTCTATCAAAAAGCATACACAGAAGAAGAATCTGAGTGTATTCTAGAATGTTACTATTTTAAAAATGATGTCTTGATGAGGAAATGGAGACCATCACGTTGAATATGACAGATGAGAAAAAGGCAGAGGTTCATCAAGTTGTATTACCAGTGGGTTATAGAAAGGAGGTGTAGCGGGTAGCACATGAATTACCAGTAGGAGGTTATTTAGGATCAAAGGAAACTCAAATCAAAATAAAAAAAACATTTTTTTGGCTTGGACTGCAAGTCAAGGATGTAATTGAATTTTGCCAGAAATGTCATACATGTCAGATAATCTGAAAATCTCAGGCAGTGATAAAACTAGCACCTTTACTACTCATTCCTGCATTTGAGGAACCTTTTACAAGCGTCTTAAATTGATTGGATAGGACCCCTATCTAAAACAAAAAGTAGGAATCAGTATTTGTTAACAATAATGGACATGTCCGCTAGATTTCCAGAGGCCATTTCATAATGCAATATCATAGCAAAAAGGATTGTTGAACAGTTATTCAAATTTTTCACTCGATACGGACTACCAACAGAGACACAATCAGATCAAGGGTAAAATTTTACATCAAAATTATCAGACAAGTTACAAATAGCTTAGGAATAAAAGTATTCAAACCTACTGTGTACCATCCAGAATTGCACGGTGGCATCAAACTTTAAAGACCATGTTGAGGGCTTATAGTCAAGACTATCCAGATGATTAGGGTAAAGGAATTCCATTTGTACTTTATTGCAAATGGGGATGCACCAAAAAATCTACTAGATGCAGTCCATTTGAATTAGTTTTTGGGCATGAAGTGAGAGGACCACTGAAATTAATTAAGGAGAAATTGGTGAGTCAGAGTTCAAAGATCACATATTTGGACTGTATTAAATTTTAGGAACAGGTTAAATAGAGCATGTGAGTTGACTACACAGCATTTAAAAGTAGCACAGCATATGATGAAACAGAAAGCAGACAAGAAATGAAAAACTCACAATTTTGCTAATGGAGAAAAAGGTTAGCATCACTTCCAGTAATAGGTGAACCTTTAAAAGCAAGGTTTAGTGGACCTTATCAAATCAAAAGGAAATTGAGTGAGGTGAATTATTTGATAAAAATGCCAGATAGAAAGAAATCTTACAGAGTGTGCCATGTGAATATGCTCAAAAGGTATTTTGACGGGGAAGGAAAGCAAAAGGAGAATGTGAAGAACCAAGTTCAGAGGATTCTAGTTGGACATTCCTCAAATTAAATTGGACAATGGGGAAGTTGTCAAACAAAATTGTTGAATTACTTTCTGGAGGAAAACTGAAATGACTTGAAGGAGTTATTACTATCACATGGGAAGATATGGGAATAAGCTGGGAAGTACTAATCTAATTACACATGATGTAGATACAGAAAATGCTGTTCCAATTGAACAACATCTTTACAGAGTTAACCCTCTAAAGTTGGCACTTAAAAAGAGATTGAATGTATGTTCAAAGACAACATAATCAAAGTTGCAGTGACTGGAGCTCACCCATAGTAGTGGTGCCACAACTAGACAGTACTCAAAGAGTATGTGTGAACGATAGCAAAGTCAATGCAGTTACAAAATCTAATTATACCTTATTTCACATTTGGAAGACTGCATCGAGAAGGTGGCACAAGTAACTTGTATTTCTAAGTTGGACTTGCTCAGAGGATACTGGCAGGTACCTTTGTCCAAAAGAGTGAAGACAATTTTGGCTTTTGTAACATCGAATGGACTGTACCAATTTAAAGACATGCCATTTAGTATGGAAAATGCGGCAGCCACATTTCAAAGATTAACCAACAAAGTCATTTCTGGATTACTCAAATGTGTGGTGTACATCGATGATCTGGTGATTTTTAGTCACACATGGAAGGAATATTTGCAACATTTTTTTGGAATTGCTTGACTGACTTTGGGAGGCAGACTTGGTAAATTCGCAAAAGCCTAAATCATATTCCTGGGTTATGTTAACCTAGGAATTCCTGGCCCCATGGAATGTGAAAACAAAGGTTATTGGGGAATTTCCCATACTAATGACGAAGAGAGTAGTACTACAATTTTTGGGTTCCTGGGATCAAGTGGGTTTATCAGTCACTCGCACCAAATTTTAGCAGAGTGTTTGCTCCACCAATGACTTATTGAAGAAGTGCAGAAAATTTCAGTGGATGGCGGACTGTAAGAAGGCATTTGAGAATCTGAAAACTGTGTTAACCACTGCCACACCTAATTATGCAAAGCCATTCAAGGTGGCTGTTGATATGAGTGATATGGGTGTTGTTGCTATACTCCTACAAGAAGACAATGAGAAGATATAATGACCTAGCAGGTATTTTTTCCAGAAAACTGAATATTCGACAGAAATATTCCATGGCTGAGAAGGAAGCCTTGAGTTTGGTGTTGGTGTTACAAAATTTCAACATTTATATTGCCAGTAATGTGTCTGAGACAATTGTATATACTGATCACAACGCCTTAAAGCTTTTGGAGAAATTTAAGGACAAAAATTCCAGACTACTGAGATGGGAGCTTATTACTGCAGCCATTCAATGTGACAAAGGGGCTATGTTCTGAAAACTTGTGATTTCAAATAAACCTGTTGGATTATAACCTGGTGTCATGTGACTTCTGAATTTGAAAATTATATCTGTGGCAGGACGTGAAAACTTAATTGTTGACACATTATCACGATGCTGATGAAGAAAAATAGAGCCATTTTGTGGTGGGAGTAAACGGATTTAAATAGAACGTAGTAGTGAATGTTCACATGCTTTGAGTCAATGTAATTACATATATATTGTAGGGTACTAATAGAGTAGAACTAAGGGCTTTAAAATGAAGCTATCTTTGTATATTAATGGTTTATTTTAAGGGGGAGATGTGATGATGCAGGCACTTTAGAAAGGTTATTTTGTCCTGGGTTTTTTTGAAGAGAGGTTGTAAAGGCAGAGGTCCCAAACTGAACACTGGAGACAAACTGAGTAAACAGCTTTGGATGCCTTTAGGTTTTTTTAAAATAGTTGGAACAATGGACATGGAACAGCCATGGGGACCAAATTTGTACCCCAATATGCCAACATCTTCATGCACAGGTTTGAACAAGACTTCTTCTCTACGCAGGATCTCCAATCAACATTGTACACCAGGTACATTGATGACATTTTTTTCCTCTGGACCCAGACATGGAGTCACTGATAAAACTACACATTGATCTCGACAGGTTTTATCCCACCATCAAACTCACCATGGACTACTCTCTACCATCTGTCTCATTCTTGGACACATGCATCTCCATCAAGGGTGGACACCTCAGCACCACACTCTACTGTAAACCCACAGACAACCTCACAATGCTACACTTCTCCAGCTTCCACCCAAAACATATTCAAACAGCCATCCCCTATGGACAGATGAGGAGGAACGTGACAGGCACCTGGAAGTACTCAAGGATGCCCTCATAAGAACGGGGTACGATGCTCAACTCATCGACCGCCAGTTCCGATGTGCCACAGCAAGGAACCGTAATAACCTCCTCAGGAGACAGACACGTGCTGCAACCGACAGGGTACCCTTCATTGTCCAGTACTTCCCAGGAGCCGAAAAACTATGCCATGTTCTTTGTGACCTGCAAAACATTATCAATGAGGATGAGCACCTCACCAAGACGTTCCCCACACCTCCGCTGCTTGCCTTTAATCGACTGCCAAACCTCAAACGGATCATTGTTCGTAGCAAACTGCTCGGCTTTCAGAACAACTCCATACAACCCTGTCACGGTAGACGCTGCAAGCTGTGTCAGAGTGTGGACATGGATACCACCATTACGTGTGGGGACACCTCCCACCATGTACATGGCAGGTACTCGTGCGACTCAGCCAACATTGTCTATCTATATACTGCAGGCAAGGATGCCCTGAGGCATGGTACCTTGGTAAACCGAGCAGAGGCTACAGCAACGGATGAACAGGCACTGCACAACAATCAACAGACAGGAGGGCTCCCTCCCAGTTGGAAAACACTTCAGCGGTCCAGGATCTTCGACCTCGGACCTTTGGGTGACCATTCTTAAAGGCGGACTTCGAAACAGGCAGCAGCAAAAAGTGGCCGAGCAGAAGCTGATAGCTAAGTTCAGTACCCATAGGAAGGGCCTCAACCGGGACCTTGGGTTCATGTCACACTACAGGTGACCACACTATACACACACACAGACACTCCCACACACACACACACATACATTTGTGGGGTCAATTTGTACTTGCAGAGTTACATTGTACTTTGCTCAAAAACCGCATGAATCCATATAAAACTCTGTTAGCTCATTTTTTAGATTAGAATCAGTCTAAACATAATGGCACAGACAACAGAACACAGGGGGCTAACACTTTCAACATATTATCTGGGCTGACACCAATTGTTACAGTTAACCCGAGAATGTAAATTAAAAAAAAAAGTTTTGTGATTTACATATGAAAGAAGTGAAACTATCATGGCCATTCTAACAGATGAGAAACTTAACAAACAATCAAGGTATTTTTCAATATATAATTTCAGTTACATCACACTATATACTTGCTATAAACTCTGTGTCTTACAATTGTGTCCTCCACAACCACCTGATAAAGGAGCAGTCTCCAAAAGCTAGTGCTTCCAATTAAACCTGTTGGACTATAACCTGGTGTTGTGTGATTTTTAACTTGGAACAATGGAAGCAGCTTGAATGGGAGTGGCCAGTTCTCACTGACCAAGCTCAGTTTTCTTTCAGTTTTAGTAGTCAGAAGCTGTTAGAGCTTCAGTGAACGATTCCTAGCTGCTACTTTCTCTGAAATCTCTTGATGCTGTTTCCTTCTGGATTGGAGAATTGAATGTAAGAATCTGTGTCTGAATTGACCTTTTTGCAAAAAGGATGTGTTTATGGAATGTTATTACATTGGAACAGTTAATTAGCAACAGACATTGTATCTTTTATTTGGTTAAGTTTTCCAATAGTTAAGTTATTCTAAATTCCTCTTACTTTTGTTTGTGTTTTAACTATAGTGTTTAAATAATTTGTTTTGCTTAACATTGAGAAGTTTGACCAGTCACATCACATCTGGAACATACACTTCACATCTACCTCTAAAATAAGACAAAGTTAGAATCTAGGAAACATTCTTAAAATATTTTAAGGGGTTCTGCTCAGGTCAATAACATATTTCCCCATCAAGTAAATATCAGCCCTACAACACAAAATGATGAGACGGACTAAATTTATTGGTCAGTAATATTGGAAATTATGAATTTTTACAATAATTTATTCCTTGGCTAAGGAGCAACGATTACTGTAAAGCATACAGTTTAGGGTAGCTTCCCATACAGTTTAGGGTAGCTTCCCAAACAGTTTAGGGTAGCTTCTCACTGCATGCCTTCAACTATCGAAAGGTTCAGGGAGGTCACATCTTTCCCGTTAAAGGACATTTTGAATTAACACTTAACTGCAAAGATAAAGTCATTAAGGAGCCTATTTATGTATGGCAGAATCAGAACAAATCCTTGTTGTGTTAGCAAGTATATGTCTATGTCTTCTACAGTAGTGACCAGATGTTCCAACCCAGACTGAAAATATTCTAAATTAAGATGATGCGACATTCAACTCTGTGACGAAGTGCCGTGGCCATACAATTACATTTCGCTTTGTGAGGCTTTACCTCAGCCTTTTCAGGTAGGGAGGCTTTTCTCTAAAGAAGACTGGACATCATTTTGTGAAGATTTCCCACAGCTTTTTCAGCCCATTAAAATTCCATACTAAGAAGACAATAAATGTTTTGTGAGAAATTTTCTCAGCTTTTTCAAAAATTTCGTTAGTGTTGCGAATCCTTTCCAATCGGATTAGCAAAGGACAAATTTCTTTCATATTCAAGATTTCTAACCAGAAGATGCACTCAGGATGAAGCTGAATACATGCTATTATCAAGCCTAGTTTGACCTTCTACAGAAGTAGATCTGTGGTACTGGATTCCTCAGTTACTGATACAATATATCAAGACTTCTCTTTTACTCTTCCAGATCAGAATTCTTCCACCTAGTCTGGAGTTTAAGCCAACCTGTGTGATGGCAATGCAAATGATGAAGCACTACATACTGAAGGCGTGATGGAATTTTAATACTTTCAGCTGCAGGGGTGATCACAGTAGCGTTTAGTTTGGTAGCACATAGGATATGCCTCATGCGTTTGTCCTAGAATACAGAGGACAGGAACCTCTGCACATGCAGATAAATGTTTTAGCAGGATTGATGCATGAGAATGATGTCCTACTTCTAAATGAGAGCCCAGAGTGTTTTTTTTTGTTTTATCTAGTGATTCAAAGGTGCTGTTGGATGTGACAGTTGGAAATCCTGAACTTCCGTTATTCTCTTTTCGTCCTGAATGTTACAAGGAGGCTCCAGCTGCAGTCTTAGCAGTCCTGTCTCTAACTCTTTCTAGTAAAGCAGCAATCTCTGAGGAGGTTTTCATTGATTCTTTGCAGTCCTTGTGAGAGTCTTTGGAAGGAATTCATCTCTGATTTGCAATCTTCCCAATGATTCACTCATACCTTACAATCGAAAATATGGTGCAGGAATCTCAAGACATCATTGTCTTGCTTCCTCCAGATGAAATTAAATGGTTATCTTCCTCAGCTCTTCTTTGTCAGTATAGTTTCACTATTCAACAAGCCTTTCATTGTCAGATCTTCTCTTTACTAGAAGGTACCATGAAAGAGATACAAGTAATCAGCGCCCGCTCAAGAAGTCTTAAAGAACATTTGCCTCTTTTTCTGACGCAGTCACTTACTAGTCTTTTTCGTGTAATGAGCTTTAGTATATTGTTCGAAATCTTGTTCTTTTAGTTTCAGCTGCTGTAAGCACAGTTCCTGAGCAGCTTTCCAGCCATTGTCTTCTTATGCCATTTTACTGACTAGTTCAGAAGGGATTCTGAGATTCCTGGATCACTTTACTCTTTGTTATATATTCATACACAGAATGTGGGCATTGTTGCTTGGGCCACCACTCACTGCTCACCATAAATGCCCTTGAGAAGGTGATAATAAGCTGCCTATTTGTGAAAAATGGACTTGCTAGGAGATGGGTGATGTTAAAAATCCATTCAACTGAGTCTTAAGGAGAATATCCTTAGTTAAACATTTTAGCTAATAATTTTATGAAAGTTCTTTTAGTCAGAAACTTGAAAGATACCTGGGTAGGGGAGCAGTGATACGGATTGGTGAATATGTAAATGTGTATTGAGTGAAGCTGGAGGTCACTGTGAGGTCAGTGGTCATGCACTAGTGTTTTATGTTGGACCCCACACAGCGCAGAGCATGTTGCTCTGTAGCATTACCATCGAGGACAGCATTATAACAAACATTGTTCAATAGTCTCTGAGAAGTTTGCCCTGATTTGTCTTAAGGTCTGAATCCACACAACAACACAATCAAACAACAGCCTTATGTTGTGGAGATATTTCTAGTGCTTCTGAGGCTGTGCAGAATAATAATGGCTGATGGGACTGTGTGGGAATTAGTACTTCGTATGGGCCTGATACTGTGCATTTACCATATCCTTCTCTTTTTATATATTAGTTTGCAAATAAATTACATTTGAGCAAGTAATTTTAATCAAAATAATGAAACTAAGTCCTGGGGTATTCTTTCATTTCAAAATTGATGGGAATCTTTGGTGAGCTTTCCCTCATGAGTTATATGAGGTGTTAGAATCATAGAATCCCTACAGCATGGAAACAGGCCCTTCGGCTCAACAAGTCCACACTGACCCTGTGAAGAGTAACCCACTCAGACCCATTTCCCCTATATTTACCCTGACTAACGCATTTAACCTACACATGCTCGAACACTATGGACAATTTAGCATGGCCAATTCACCTAACCTGCCCATCTGTGGACTGTGGGAGGAAACCGGAGCACCCGGAGGAAACCTACACAGACACAGGGAGAACGTGCAAATTCCACACAGACCTAGCCAGTATGGGGATTGAACCCACAACCTTGACGTTATTAGCACCCAGTGTTGATCATGAAATAAGCAGCACACTTAATACAAGTCTGACTTAAATAAGCTCACAAGTTACATCACTGGGAAACACAGTTTGCTGTGGTAAGTGTTGAAAATCCTTGTTATGTGGTAGAAACAAGCCAAAATGTGATGGGCAGTCATTATTATCCAACCTTAAAGCACCGAGTGTGCCTGAACAGGGGATCACTTACAATTACTCAACCACCTCTAAACAGACAGTTAGTGTCTATGAATGTTTAATATCCCACCTCTATCATGCAGTAACTTCCCTCTATTTTTCTGTCTGAGATCAAGTCAAACAAGTGATTGTAGCAGCCTCTCCAGTGTCATGGACATGTAGTTTGCAACTTGTACTTACATTGTAGCGGGGGGTGAGTTTCTTGATGTCATCGAGAGCAACATCAATCCCCATAACTCCGAGCATGAGCTGGTTCTGTAAAAGGAAATGGTCTATATAGAATATGGAAGTGACCAAAGTCGTGGACACAGAGGATATGCAACAGGATCACCTCATCAGCCATGCGTTTCACACCCTGCTGGAAACTCCTCTCTAAAGCAAGCCAGTCATAACAGTGTATGGGAAGCATTTGTCTATGCTCAACATGGACACTGTCCTTTACGCACACAGGGACATGCCACTTGTAATCTATTCAGAGAGCTGGCAAGAACCATTAACCTCCAAGTAGGTACAATGTTTTTGGTGACGTACTGAGCTCCTTACTTATCTACTCATACTACTATATCCTTTAGCATATTGACTTGCAGTCGTATCTGGAAAAATCCCAACAGTTAATGACAGATCTACTCTTTCAGGAACATTGGTGAAATAAGTCAGTATCTCCAGAAACTGAGCAAAACCATATCGAGGGTTAGAGAGGCCAGCAAATCAGTAAAGAGGTTTTGGTAAAATCTAAACTGCACTGCTTGCCAGCACTGCAAAGGGGTCTCTCCATTCTTTATGATACTGACTTATCTGTAGTGTTACTTGGAGCCAAATGAGAGGCTGGATGAACAATTAACAACAGCTTTCTTGAACATTGAAAAAGGTCTTGTCATATGATAGACAACAGCATGTGGTAATGTGTTATATGATGAGTAGGAAATGACCAGGAAATGGGAATAATTTTGTCATATCCGCCTATTCACTCAGTTCATATAGGGTCATTAAACTGAAAGATTGGCATTCATATTCAAACCACATACCTGCTGGCCATTCTCCACAGTGACATTGAAAACTGGCATTGTTCCTGTAATCACCAGCTCAAGGCTCTAGGAAAAGCAAATCAGACTCATCATGTTACATTTCAGTTTTTTGAGCAAGCACTATGATATTCCTTATTCTCTCTAACAGTCCACATTAAATGGTGATCCTTTTTGAGAGTCATGTCTTGAAATCACTTCTCTTGTACTCTTATTACTTACTTCTTGACTGTAATCATAGAGGACTTTGATCTCAGACCCTGCACCAAACATGCTTGCACACCCTTCCTGCCTCTTTACGTCAGAGTTTTATTACCTTTGTAGATAATACTGTACGGTGGCAGATATTCAGGGACTGCACTCTAGTTAGCAGAGAGGAGTGAGATATATCAGCCAGCACTTCCAAAGCTTGCTAATCAAAAAGTGTACTGCAAAAGCTGTAAACCTTAAATAAAAACTGAAAATGCTGGAAACACTCAACAGGTTAAGCAGCATCTGTGTTGAGAAAAATAGAGCTAACTTCTCAGGACTTTCATCAGAATGGGGAAAAGTTACAGATAAACAGATTTTGACCAAAGGGTGAGTGGGATAAAGACAAAAGGAAGGCCTGTCATAGGGTGGAAGGCAGGAGAGATCGAATAATGGAAAGGAGAAGCAAATTAAGAGAAAGAGAGAAAGGTGGAAGAATGTTAAGAAAAAGAATCAAAATGAAATTGTTGAACACATAAGTCAGATTGGGATGTCTGGTCAGCACGGATGAGTTGGGTGCGTTTCTGTGATGTGTGGCTCCATACCCATTGGACTATGTCAGATTGGTTGGTGGGGATGAGTTGGACTGAAGGGTCTGTTTCTGTGCTGTATGACTCTCTGACCATGTTGTGTCCAGAAGGCTTAATTGAAAGAGTGTTTCTGATTGTCAGGTTTACAGTGATCATCACTGAAATAGTGCAGCACGTCAATGACAGAGATGTCAGCAACATGGAGAATTAAAATGAAAGGGTACCAGAGCTTAGGCTTTTGCTTGCAGATTGCACAAAGATGTTCTGCAAAGCAGTCACCTAGTAAGTATTTGATCTTTCCATTATAGAGGAGAGCATATTGTGAACAGTGATTACATAATATAGATTGAAAACAAGTACAAGTAATTGCTGATTCAGCAGAAATGAGCATTTGTCAGCATGGAAGATTAGGTGAGAGAAGGTAAAAGGGCACTTGCAACATCTTATGCACTTGCTTGAAATTTTCTTTTGTCAAGGGGATAGATGTTGGGGGTAATTGAGGTGTGGACCAGACCAACATTGAAGGAATGGACTCTTTGGAATTCTAAAAGAAGGGAGGGGAAGGTGTGTCTGTGTTCACATGTGCTGGAAGGGTGGCAGACAACCAGGTTGAGGACTGGCAACCAGGATTCAGGGTTATCTTCGATTGAGAATGTTCCTCAAAATGGGGATGACACTTGCTCGTGGCAACAACCTGTCCATCAATATTTCAACATATAGAGGCTGTTGGGCTGCAGCAATCACATGATTCTGGCTGAACAGTAAACTCTTTTCTTTTATCACTTCCAAAGGTGTATCAGAAGGAATTATACATTGTTATGTGAACAAATTGGCTGCTTTATGATACACCTTCTGTGGTCATCAAATCTTGGCATGAGAATTGAAACTGAAACTTCTGGCACAGAAGCTAGCACAACTCTTGCCTGTGGAGTACGAGGGACTGCAGCTTACAAGGGTTTAGTGAGCTTACAAGGAACATTAGTTGACAGCTTATCCCCAGCAATGGAGACAGAGAAAATTAGGAAGGGAGGAATCCTCTATATTGGGGAGGCCAAAATCAAATTGGAAGATTGCTTTGCAGAGCAGTTCCATTCAGTTTGCATGAATGATCACCGGCTTCATTTCTCCATTGAGGCTGATTGTTTCCAGTCTTTCTGTGTTTTTGTGTCCATCAACAGATTACTATTCCACACATGATTCACAAAAGGTTAATAGGATATTCAACCAAGGAGGCTATCACAGCTGAGCCCAAAGTCCAGATAGATTGAATCTTCAGCAAGGTATCACAAGCAGGAGGACCAGCCAATTTTCCATTTGTCTGCCCAGGACACCTCAGCTAAAGTCAGCTAACTCAGCACTAACATAGAGACAATGCAAAGACTTCTGATATCCAACCTGTCCTAGCTGACCAAGTTTCCCAAACTAAACTAGTCCCATTTGCCTGCATTTGACCCATATTCCTCTAAACCTTTCCTATCCATTTACCTATCCAAATATTTTTTAAATGTTGTAACCGTACCTGCATCTACCATTTCCTCTGGCAATTCATTCAACATACAAACCACCGTGTGTGAAAAACTTGCCTCTCAAGTCTGTTTTAAATCTTTCTACTCTTACCTTAAAAACATGTTCGTTGGTTTTGAACTCCCCCAACATAGGGAAAAGACCTTTGCTATTCGCCTTATTTATGTCCCTCATGATTTTATAAACCTCTACAAGATCACCCCTCAACCTCCTACTCTCCAATTTAAAAAATCCCAGCCTATTCAGTCTCTCCTTATAACTGAAATTCTCCAGTGCCGGCAACATTGTGGTAAATCTTTTCCATTTTAATTCTGTGTTGCTTGTGTTAAATGTCCTTTCATAGTATTTGGGCATCACTGGAAATGTCCCTTGACAACAGTTATAAGGAAACCACATTGCTATAGATCTGGAAGGATCTATAGCAAAGGACAAACCAAGTAAGGTGAACAGATTTCCTTCCCTTACTGGACCAGATAGGCTTTTACATCAATTGCCGATTGCTGTCATGCTCGCCATTACTGACTATATTCCAGATGAACTGCCACAGTGGAATATGAACCTGTATGCCACAGCATTAGCCTGGGCTTCTGGATTACTAGTCCACTGACATCACCACTGTACCACTGTCACATTCTATTAGCTGTTCCATTGGTTGGAACTGGCAGTCAACTGATGAAAACAAATCAATCTTTGTCATAGAAATTAAATACCTTTGTAAACAATTTAAATAAGGAATCATTTTGAACTTCATGTACACTCCAGCAGCTCAGCCCCATCTGTCACCACATTCCCCAAGTAAATACAGAAATCTATGAGACCTATGATACATATACTCTGACACCATGCTATCAGTTTGCCTACAATTTGCTGTGCCAGTTTTTGTGACATATAAAATCTGCCTTCTGCAAATCTTCAACATTTGGTACTGTGCTAGTCTCACTGCATTGTCTCTGCTGTCACGTTAGGTATAGTATTGGAACAGTTTCTTTGCTATTCAATTATCTCAGGGTTGTTTTTGTGCCTGTAATTAATTAATCCTTTGGACATGAAGAAAGTTTTGCTCCTCACTGACTGGGAATACCTGACATTGCATTTCATTTCAGTAGACTTGTGTCATTTTGACTTAGTTTGCTAGATTCCTATTCCTGATACTGAATACTGTGATTACAAGACCTAGTCCTAAGCTTGGACACATACTCTGCACTTGGTACTGAGGAAGTGATACGCTTCAATGGAAGAGAAAGTGAACTGGGGTGTTAAATGGTGAACAATTCTTCTAGCATTCACGACAAATTTTAACCATGCAACATTCCAAAAGAAAGGAAGATTCCATGTAGACATTTGATCTACATTCCATTCCAAAGTAATCTTACCAAAGCATCCTGATAAACGTTAGTCCATTGAACCTTTTTGGCTTTCTTTCCTGCCATCACCATAGGACGACCAAGAACATCTAAATACTCCTGTAACATGAAAACATGGGCTGCATTAAAATGGCCATCTGGTTCATCTCTGATACAGTCTAAATCATTTCCGATCTTTTCGCAGTATCTTCAAATCGAATAAATCATGCAAATACTTCGATTCCATTCAACAGTGAATGGATAGAATACTGTTCAAAGAAAATTAAACAAAAATATCCTTTGTGTGTTCAACGTGACCTCAGAGACAAAGTAGTGACTGTTTCTATAAACTCTCCTCACTGCACCCCATATTCCATCTCCGGAAGAGTTCCTGGGATATTAACCTCTGGGACATGTCTGTTGATGTGAGGGCTAGAGTGATTGATGATTCATAATGTGTGCAGAATTTCCACACTGGAAAGCCATAGAAGTTGTTTGGGAGGAATTTTCTGAAGAAATTAATTCTCAGTGCATTCTTATTTTATGGTTTGTCCTGAACGCATGAAACAATAGTTTACTTTATGAAAGCACATTGTCCTCTTGGAAGCCAAATGGAAACCCTAAACACAAGCAGCTTTATTGCCAGCCTGTCACTCCCAAAATTGGAATCAAGTCATACACAACAGGTCCAATGTTACCCTTTCTTGGAGAAGGCAAGAAAGGGGACAAGAGGATAAATAATTAGCTGGGTTGGCTCTTCTCATCGTTACTTAAGAGTGTCAACTTGTCACCACCCCAACAGCCTACCCCCTTCACCAGGCAGGAAAAGTGGCTGGATTCCTGATTGGGAAACGAGGGTGACCTTTCTGCCAGGTTACGGGTGGAGAAACTCCATTTGCCTCGATTAAAGCTATCCTCCTGCTCTTACCTCAGGCTCCTTGGTCCTCCTGTCCCTGCAAACCCCACATCACGAGAAGCAAAAGATAAAGCCTCATCTTTAAGACGAGGCTCCTATCATTGATCTCTAGGGTCCAAAGGTTTGTGGGGCAGGTCTCCATTACTGAAGCTTGCAATTGGCAGAGAACCTCATTGATCAGCTCTTAACAAGCTGACTGGAGCTTATTTCAGTGAGCTTTCATAGTGTTGCGAGTTTGTTGCCACTGAACACAGCTGCCCCACAAATTAGACCACAAATTATAAAATTAATGCCACGGTTTCTAAAATCTGTTTCCAAAGCTACTGAAAGCCATGTACAGTGAGAAGGGGGCAATTGATAGTGATATTTTCAGGATAACAATCTCTCACAAATCCTCAATGTCTCTAGCTGACAGCTACACAGACATGCTCACACGCTGTAGTATAAAAATGGTGTGTGGGATGGTGACACTGACAACAGCTGTCACATGCTATTGAGGCTCTCAGAAGAGACCAATGGAACAAAAGTATTGCAGAACTGTAATACAAGGACCAATATTCTGTACAACACAATATATATAAAAATGTTTATAAGAATTCCAGACTATCAGGGCACATTAGATAAGGGGGCACGGTGGCTCAGTGGTTAGCACTGCTGCCTCACAGCACCAGGGTCCCAGGTTCGATTCCAGCCTCGGGTGACTGTGTGTGGAGTTTGCACACTCTCCCCGTGTCTGCATGGGTTTCCTCCCACAGTCCAAAAGATGTGCAGGTCAGGTGAGTTGGCCATGCTAAATTGCCCATAGTGTTAGGTGCATTAGTCAGAAGGAAATGGGTCTGGGTGAGTTACTCTTCGGAGGGTCAGTGTGGACTAGTTGGGCCGAGGGGCTTGTTTCCACACTGTATGGAACCTAATCTAATCTAAAAAGGCAGAAATAAAGCTGCAGCAGAATTGGAGCAGGAGCAGTTTAGTCTAACCCCAAAGTTCATGGCATTCTGAATTCATGTGGACAGAACAACATGAAGTATATCCATGCTGATAGTTGAATGCATGAAGGCATCTCAACCTACATGGCACATTTAAGCATTCACATCCTCACAAGTGCAACATGTGCATATGTAGATAGCTAGACATATAGATCTCTTCACACATCCTCACACACCGACATGTACACATTTAAATTCCAAACAGACATACACACAAATACACAGACACCTAGACACATATATCCACATCCACACAGATGAATAATCTCAAAGAACAAAGAGCAAAGAAAATTTACAGCCCAGGAACAGGCCCTTCAGCCCTCCAAGCCTGAGCTGATCCAAATGTACTGTCTAAACCTGTCGGTTAATTCCTAAGCATCTGTATCCCTCTGCTCCCCACCTACTCATGCATTTATTCAGATGCATCGTAAATGAATCTACCATACCTCTAACACCTTTGCTGGCAATGCGTTGCAAACGCCCACCACCCTCTGTGTGAAGTTCTTGCCGCATATATTCCCCTTAAACTTTCCATCTCTCACCTTGAAACCGTGACTTCTCGTTATTGAATCCTTCACCCTGGGAAAAAGCTTGTCTCTATCCACCTTGTCTATAACCCTTCATGATTTTGTAAACCTCAATCACGTCCCCCCTCAATCTCCTTTTTTCTAATGAAAATAAACCTAACCTATTCAACCTTTCTTCATAGCGCGCACCTTCCATACTAGGTAACATCCTTGTTAACCTTCTCTGCACCCTCTCCAAAGCGTCCATATCCTTTTGGTAATGTGGCATCCAGAACTGTACACAGTAGTCGGAATGCGACTGAACCAATGTCTTGTACAATGTTAACATGACTTGCCAGCTGTTATACTCAATACCCCATCCAATGAAGGCAAACATACCATATGCCTTCTTGACCACTCTATCCACTTGTGCAGCAACTTTCAGATACAATGGACCTGCACTCCCAGATCTTTCTGCCCATCAACTTTTCCCAAGGCTCTTCCGTTCTATGTATAATTCGCTCTAGAATTAGTCTTGCTTAAATGCATCACCTCACATTTGTCTGGATTGAAAATCATCTGCCACTTTTCCGCCCAACTCTCCAGTCTATCTATATCTGCCTGTATTCTCAGACAGTCCCTTATGCTTTTTGCAACTCCACCAATGCTATCTCATGCAAACTATTTTGCCCTTGAAGATGCTGCACAAATTAAAATGTACAGGCTTGCATTTTCCTGAATTGAATAAATTGAGAGTCAATCTAATTGATGTGTTCAGAAAGATAAAATGATTCAATAAACTAAACACATTGAAATTATTTGCTCTGGTAAATCTAAAAAAAGGAAACATTTTTAAAATTAAAACTAATCTATTTGCTTGTGAAATCAGGAAAGATAGTAGAAATGTGGAACACTCTTCCACATGATTTCCAATCCTGGGGTCAACTGAAACTTACAATACTGAGACTGCTGGATTGTTTTGATAGGTAGATGATATCAAGTAATGCAAAACCGAGGAATGAAAATGGATTTGAGACACAGATTATCCATAACTAAACAAAGGAACAGAACAGGCTCAAGCAGCTGAACACACCTGCACCAATGAAGTACTATTGAAAAAAATTAGTGAACACTGGTAGATATTTCCACACCGGGAGTTGGCAAATATACTCAAGGGTAACCGTAATAGATCCAAGCACATACATGTATATTAGCCTAGACCTAATTACAGGGAATCAACAGAATCAATAAGAAGACTAAATGAATGAGAATGTTTGTGAAAATAACATAACAAATGAAGCAATATAGCCTCTGAAGGCTGCCTAATCAACCTTAAATTTGAAAAGCTTATGCCATATGACTCATTGTGAGATAAGGAGATGTAAATAATAAGATGTGATATACTGGAGAGAGTGAAAGATTCTGGGGGAGATGAAATGTAAACGGTTAATGTGAATGTGTAAATATGATAGCCAACATCATCATTAGGAAGTGATATAAAATCACCTTGTTATTAGATGGCTGCCTTTAGTAGACAAAATACCCTTCTTGTACTTAGATGGTTCAATCAATACCTGAATCTTTATCAGTCCCACTCCTAGTTCTTCTGAAGTAAAATAGCAGAGTCTGGAGTACAAAATGGCTATCATTGTCAGGAGAAAGCATAATAGGTAAACGATAAGTCACAGGTCATCAGAAGGGAAGAAATAACAGGCCCTGTGCAGAACAATGTTGATCCCTATGATATTTCTACAGTTTGCCCCACGATGTTCTGACGCCACTCTGTAACTCTCCAAATCAGCAGGAGTCACTCACCTGAGTATTGATCCGAATTGCTCCAATGGATGGGATTTCAAAATAATATCCTACAAAGAGAAAACGATATTAGTAATGAAATCCATGTGAATGATAAAATACACAGAAAAATCTCAGAGACATCAGCATCCTAATAAAACAGTTACTATTTTATCAAACCTGAAACACCATAAATCTAAAGTACTTATTAATTTAGTAAGATGTAATCAAAATCTGAATTTATATCTGATCACTGGAGAGGATCTAAGAAATGATTAGATTCTCCCACACAATGTGAGAATCGATACAAGGTTCTAAAGAAATTGTGATTTTAAATGTAAAAGAAATCTTGGAGCTTTATTCTTGCAGAATCTATTGTCCAAAATAAAAAGTATTTGAATGGCATGAACAAAGATACCTGAAACTGTTCTAATGCACTGTGCCTTTCATTGTTCTAATGCAAGGTGACCATCACTATTCTAATGCAACATGTGTTATGTATTAATGCAGCATGTTCTAATGCAACGTTCCTGTGACTTCAAATGTAGCATATCTGTCTTCATTCTAATGTAACGTTCATGTGATTGTTCTAATGCATGGTGGCTGTGACTGTTCTAATGCACCATGCCTATCACTATTCTAATGAGCCATGCCTATCACTATTCTAATGCGCCATGCCTATCACTATTCTAATGCGCCATGCCTATCACTATTCTAATGCACCACGCCTATCACTATTCTAATGCGCCATGCCTATCACTATTCTAATGCGCCACGCCTATCACTATTCTAATGCGCCATGCCTATCACTATTCTAATGCGCCATGCCTATCACTATTCTAATGCGCCACGCCTATCACTATTCTAATGCGCCACGCCTATCACTATTCTAATGCACCATGCCTATCACTATTCTAATGCGCCATGCCTATCACTATTCTAATGCACCATGCCTATCACTATTCTAATGCGCCATGCCTATCACTATTCTAATGCACCATGCCTATCACTATTCTAATGCGCCATGCCTATCACTATTCTAATGCACCATGCCTATCACTATTCTAATGCGCCATGCCTATCACTATTCTAATGCACCATGCCTATCACTATTCTAATGCGCCATGCCTATCACTATTCTAATGCACCATGCCTATCACTATTCTAATGCGCCATGCCTATCACTATTCTAATGCACCATGCCTATCACTATTCTAATGCGCCATGCCTATCACTATTCTAATGCACCATGCCTATCACTATTCTAATGCGCCATGCCTATCACTATTCTAATGCACCATGCCTATCACTATTCTAATGCGCCATGCCTATCACTATTCTAATGCACCATGCCTATCACTATTCTAATGCGCCATGCCTATCACTATTCTAATGCACCATGCCTATCACTATTCTAATGCGCCATGCCTATCACTATTCTAATGCACCATGCCTATCACTATTCTAATGCGCCATGCCTATCACTATTCTAATGCACCATGCCTATCACTATTCTAATGCGCCATGCCTATCACTATTCTAATGCACCATGCCTATCACTATTCTAATGCGCCATGCCTATCACTATTCTAATGCACCATGCCTATCACTATTCTAATGCGCCATGCCTATCACTATTCTAATGCACCATGCCTATCACTATTCTAATGCGCCATGCCTATCACTATTCTAATGCACCATGCCTATCACTATTCTAATGCGCCATGCCTATCACTATTCTAATGCACCATGCCTATCACTATTCTAATGCGCCATGCCTATCACTATTCTAATGCACCATGCCTATCACTATTCTAATGCGCCATGCCTATCACTATTCTAATGCACCATGCCTATCACTATTCTAATGCGCCATGCCTATCACTATTCTAATGCACCATGCCTATCACTATTCTAATGCGCCATGCCTATCACTATTCTAATGCACCATGCCTATCACTATTCTAATGCGCCATGCCTATCACTATTCTAATGCACCATGCCTATCACTATTCTAATGCGCCATGCCTATCACTATTCTAATGCACCATGCCTATCACTATTCTAATGCGCCATGCCTATCACTATTCTAATGCACCATGCCTATCACTATTCTAATGCGCCATGCCTATCACTATTCTAATGCACCATGCCTATCACTATTCTAATGCGCCATGCCTATCACTATTCTAATGCACCATGCCTATCACTATTCTAATGCGCCATGCCTATCACTATTCTAATGCACCATGCCTATCACTATTCTAATGCGCCATGCCTATCACTATTCTAATGCACCATGCCTATCACTATTCTAATGCGCCATGCCTATCACTATTCTAATGCACCATGCCTATCACTATTCTAATGCGCCATGCCTATCACTATTCTAATGCACCATGCCTATCACTATTCTAATGCGCCATGCCTATCACTATTCTAATGCACCATGCCTATCACTATTCTAATGCGCCATGCCTATCACTATTCTAATGCACCATGCCTATCACTATTCTAATGCGCCATGCCTATCACTATTCTAATGCACCATGCCTATCACTATTCTAATGCGCCATGCCTATCACTATTCTAATGCACCATGCCTATCACTATTCTAATGCGCCATGCCTATCACTATTCTAATGCACCATGCCTATCACTATTCTAATGCGCCATGCCTATCACTATTCTAATGCACCATGCCTATCACTATTCTAATGCGCCATGCCTATCACTATTCTAATGCACCATGCCTATCACTATTCTAATGCGCCATGCCTATCACTATTCTAATGCACCATGCCTATCACTATTCTAATGCGCCATGCCTATCACTATTCTAATGCACCATGCCTATCACTATTCTAATGCGCCATGCCTATCACTATTCTAATGCACCATGCCTATCACTATTCTAATGCGCCATGCCTATCACTATTCTAATGCACCATGCCTATCACTATTCTAATGCGCCATGCCTATCACTATTCTAATGCACCATGCCTATCACTATTCTAATGCGCCATGCCTATCACTATTCTAATGCACCATGCCTATCACTATTCTAATGCGCCATGCTGGGGCTTTGGAGAGAAGTGAGGGGGGAGGTGTGGGCGCAAGTGTTGCACCTCCTGCGGTTGCAAGGGAAGGTGCCGGGAGTGGTGGTTGGGTCGGTGGGGGGTGTGGATCTGACAAGGGAGTCGCGGAGGGAGTGGTCTCTACGGACAGCTGATAGGGGAGGGGAGGGAAATATATCCTTGGTGCTGGGGTCTGTTTGGAGGTGGCGGAAGTGACGGCGGATGATGCGCTGTACATGGAGATTGGTGGGGTGGTAGGTGAGGACCAGTGGGGTTCTGTCCTGGTGGCGGTTGGAGGGGCGGGGCTCAAGGGCGGGGGGGCGGGAAGTGGAGGAGATGCGGTGGAGGGCACCGTCGACCATGTCGGGGGGGAAATTGCGGTCCTTGAAGAAGGAGGCCATCTGTGTTGTACGTATTTTGAACTGGTCCTCCTGGGAGCAGATGCGGCGGAGACGAAGGAATTGGGAGAATGGGATGGCGTTTTTACAGGGGGCAGGATGTTCTAATGCAATGTTCTTCTTACCATTCTAATGTACTGTTCCTCTGGCTGTTCTAATGCAGTATTCCAATGTCCTGTGCCTGTTGTAATGCATCGTGCCCGTGTCTGTTCTAATGCACCATGCCTGTGACTGTTCTAATACAGCATGACTGTGACTGCTCAAATATACCGTGCCTGTGACTGTTCTATTGCACCGTTCCAGCTATTGTAATGCAGTGTTCCTATGACTGTTTCAATGCATCTGCCTGTGACTATTGTAATGCACCCTGACTCTGTCTGCTCTAATGCCTATTGTAGCGGCCTCCCAGCGAAAACTCCTGGCCTGGTGTAACAGCCTGAAACGATCAACCCAGCCTTATGATCACCTTTGTACCTAAGATGATGCTGTTGTGGCGACGTATGAACTTTTCACTAGACTCATTGGGTAAATGTGACGATAAAGTCTAATTCTAATGCTATTCTGAGGCATGCCTGTGGCTGTTCGAATGCACCGTACCTGTGACTGTTCTAATGCATAGTGCCTCTTACTCTTTTAATGCCACTGTGCCTGTCACTGTTCTAGTGCATTGTGTCTGTGATGTTCTAATGCAACTTTCCTATGACTGTTCCAATACACTGTACACGTGACTGTTTATTGCAGTGCTCCTGTGACTGTTCTAATGTATTATGCATTGTCTTCACATGGACTGTGTGATGGTCACTGTCACCGAAACTGTCATAGAAAGACAGAGTTGCGACAGGTTGACTCGTAAGTATGAGGTCATTTTCCCTCTTGTTGGTTTCCTCATTATCTGCTGCAGTCCAGCACTCATGTCCTTTGAGACGCAGCCAGCTCAATCAGTTGCACTGCTGCCAAGCTACTGTTGATAATGGCCAATGAAGTCCCCCACCTCGATTACATTTGTGGCCTTTCTACCCTCAACTACTTCTATGCTTTTTATAATTGATGTTCAGCTTTGAGGAGTACAGACTCATCAGCTGAGGGGGCTAGGGGCTTAAGTGCTTATCAGTAGGAAGTTGCTTTGCCCATGTCTGACTGGATGTCATGAGACATCATGGAGTCAGTCAGGAGTCCGGGTGCAATTGCAACTCAACATCAGAACACGTTACTCCCACCTTTACGCAGTCTATAATGCTTGTTGGACAGGATATACTCAGGGACTGAGCATGACTGAGGCTTTCTGGGGCTACTTCAGATGTCAGTTAAGAGTCAATCTTACTGCTGTGGCTCTGGATTCATATATAGTGATATTATTCGTACCTTTAACTGTGCTAACATTCTGCACCTGTATCTGTGCAGTGATATTCCTCATAGATTTAAGTGTGCTAACATCCTATGCATGTAACTCTGCAGTGATGTTCCTCTAGTTTAGCTGTTCTAACATTCTGTAGTGCTATTATGATATTCCTCATAGCTTTAACCTGCTAACATTCTATACCTGTAACTACAATGATATTTCTTATATTTTTAACTATTCTAACATCCTGCGCCTGCAGCTACATTAATATTCCTCATAGCTTTAATTTGCTAATATCCTGTACCCACAGTGCAGTGATATTACTTTTATCTTTAAATATGCCTATATCCTGTACCTCTACCTCTGTAGTTATACACCTCGTAGCTTTAGTTGTGCTAGTATCCTGTGCCTGTAATTGCGCACGGATATTTCTTATACCTTCAACTGGGTCAACATCCTACATCTCTGGCTATAATTTCAAAGTTATAAGTTTAACTGTGTTCACTTTCTGTGCATGTAACTCTGCAATGATATTCCTCATTGTTTTCACTGTGTTAACATCCTGCACCTGTAACTGCAGTGATATTCCTCATAGTTTTAACTGTGCTAATATCCTGCACCTGTAACTGCAGTGATATTCCTCATAGTTTTAACTGTGTTAACATCCTGCACCTGTAACTGCAGTGATATTCCTCATAGTTTTAACTGTGCTAATATCCTGCACCTTTAAGTGCAGTGATTTTTGTTGTGCCTCTAACTGTGTTAACATGCTGTGCCTGTAATTCCACAAGGCTATTCCTCATAGCCTTAACTGTGCTAACACCCCATGCCTGTAAGTGCAGTGATATTCCTCATTGCTTCAACTATGCTAACATACCTCACCTGTAGCTCTGCATTGATATTCCTCTTAGCTTTAACTGCACTAATATCCTGTACCTGTAAGTGTACAGTGATGTTCCTCGTACCTTTATTTGCACAAGCCATCCACTGTAGAGGTGTGACATCATAGTTGTGCTGTCCAACTGAGAAAGTAAAGACACGGACCTAAGAGTAGAGACAGCGAAAGAGAGAAAATGTGACTGGAGGGTACATTTAAATATTGTAGTTACATCTCTCAATCCAGCTTTTCCTGTTCTTATTCCAGATGTTTTGATGTCAATAATGTTATCTACATGTATGCTCTGTTTGTTAATGATCTTCAGTTGATTTTTTTTGTGTTGTCATCCTCTCATGTTAGTATCACTGAAGATATTTATCCTTCTGAAGATGGGAAGTGAATTTAAAGGGGTTTAGTGCATTGGAAGTGAATGTGAAGGAATTTGCTCCATTAGGAGGTGGAAATGAAATGATTTGGTTCATTGGAATTCTATAAAATGTTACAGAAAGAGAAAGAGTGAGACACAATGGGATTCTGTATAATGGGCGTGAGCAGAAAAAGGGATTTAATCCATTGAGACCATTTTCAAAGTGACCTGGATGTAAAATGTATGTCAATGAATGGAAAATTAAGTCAACCATTAGGATTCTATCTAGGAACCATTATAAGAAAGGGACTTTATACAGCAGAATTCTGTACAATGGTAATGAATGGAAAACATTTGGCTAATTGAGATTTCATGTAATTGTGATTGGATGCAAAGAAGTTTTGTCCATTGGCATTCTACAATGAAGGGTTCGATTCATTGAAATTAGGTGCAATGGAGTGAATAGGAGAGTGCTTTGTGCATTAATATTATTGGAATGGGAATGGATTAAGTTATTTGGGAATGTGTACATGGGAAGAACCTGAGCTATTCATGGTGGCAGCATGATGACTCAGTGGTTAGCACTGCTTTCTTGCCGCACTAGGGACCCAGGTTCAATTCGACTCTTGGACAACTGTCTGCTGAAGTTTGCACATTCTCCCCATGTCCCTGTGGCTTTCTTCCGATTTCCTACCACAGTCCAAAGATGTGTAGGTTAGGTAGATTGGTCATGCTAAATTGCCCATACTATCCAGAGATGTGCTGGCTTGGTAGATTAACCTGTACCTATTGGCTTTCGATTGCCATCCTGCATGATACAAAATTCTGACCTATTTGTTGAATCTCGAACTCTGCCTGAGCCAGTCAGCTGCTTAAACCCTCACTCACTCAAGTGGATCATAATAAGATATTGGCCTGACCGTATATGAAGCAGAGGGCAGCTTCAATTATTGATTTTCTGTCTCCTCCCCACCTTGTCAACCTGAATTCAAAAATCAGATGAAAGCCAATACAGGTGAAAAATAAATCAGAATATTTTCAATCATGTTTTCAAAAGAGCACCACATTTTGAGAAAATGGGGTCTAATCCGTTAAAATTGGAATTAATTTGAGACCAGCAAATTATGCAATGACCATCAACTGCATTCATGAAAACCATGTTTGACTCTGCAATAAGAATGAAGAAAAAGAACAAAGAAAATTACAGCACAGGAGCAGGCCCTTCGGCCCTCCAAGTCTGCACCAATACAGATCCTCGATCTAAACCTATCGCCTATTTTCTAAGGATCTGTATCCCTCTGCTCCCTGCCCATTCATGTACCTGTCTGGATACATCTTAAATGACTATCAGTCCCGCCTCTACCACCTCCACTGTGCCAATGTGTTCCAGGCACCTAGCACCCTCTGCCTAAAGAACTGTTCACGCATATCTCCTGTAAACTTTTCTCCTCCAACCTTGTACTCATGACCCCGAGTAACTGAGTCCCCCACTCTGGGAAAAAGCTTCTTGCGATCCAGCCTATCTAGACCTCTCATGATTTTGTAGACCTCAATCAGGTCCCCCCTCAACCTCCATCTTTCTAATGAAAATAATCCTAATCTACTCAATTTCTCTTCATAGCTGGCACCCTCCATACCAGGCAACATCCTGGTGAACGTCTTCTGCACTCTCTCCAAAGTATCCACATTCTTTTGGTAATGTGGCGACCAGATAGCCTGTTTTCATTAATCAATAAGCTTCAAATTTTTTGGATCACAACATGCCACACTCATACTTACACCACTTTTGGTGTCCATTTTTAAAACTATTCCGCAGAATCTATTTGGACAGTGTCTGATTAAATATCAACAAAAGTCGCTGGTGAATACATTGTCAATATTAAGATAAATGTACCCCTGCTTGATGTGTTTGGCCTCTATTCCTCATTTTCAGAGGCAGTGTGCTGGCCATAGCTCAATGATAGTAGGTGAGAGTCTTTAGAGTGAGTTCCGAACATGAGTGCTGGTAAACTGAAGCCCCGTGTGCCCCTCAGGTGAGCATGCAAGATGGCATGGCACCTTCAGCCTGTGGGACTGAATGGGCTATTCCCGAATCAGCCAGCAGAGGTCACTCATAGCTCACTACGCAGACAATTCTGCGTTCTTTTTCACTTCAACCTATGTATTTACAGCGAAGAGGTGGTGGATTAATCATTGCGGCATCAAGATTATTCTGAGAGCGAAAAGGCTGTTTCTAATCAAAAATTATCATAATTTACGATGCAAGCAAGCATTACATCTCAAAATACTGCATTGCGTTTGCCATGCATATTTTGCGGGGGAAGAGGGAAGTTATTTTGGAAAAGGAACCAACAATGAGCTTTGACATATTAAAATGTTAATCAGGATATTAATAACAATCCCATAAGGTGAAATAGGCTACTGCAGACAGAAACAAATGAGCCATTTCCAACGACTACTGTATAGAGTTTTTAATAATTAAGATCTGTTTCCTTCATTTCAAATGCTTGTTGTATTTGTTTTCAGTGAATTTTGTATTGTCTTTCTACCAGTCGGAATGAACACCGTACAGTGAAGTTTCTGTGAATCAGACTGACTCTAGACACATTTAAAAATGGCAGGTGGGACCCAGATGTGGATGATCCCATTTTTACAATCAGTGGGAAGGGGATAGGGCATGAATCACAGTGTGAAACCAAACTAAGAAGGACCATTTAAAATTACTGATTATTTCAATCAATCAAGCCCCATTTTTATTGTTTCAAAGGTTTCAAACAATAGGGAGGGAATCAGAAACTTATGGAAGAGCCGTAAAGATGCTTGAAGGTGAAGGTCTGTTTAAGTGTCGTGATCTTAAGATATTTTAATTCTTAGCACTATAAAAATGAAAAGAAAAACAAAAATAATTTGTAACTTGTAGTTGGAATAAAGGAGAAGACAACCTTTGCTAAAGTACACTCTCATGGACTTAGTTCATTGAGTCGAGAGTGTGGTGCTGGAAAAGAATGGCTGGTCAGGCAGCATCAGGAATGAATGGTGAAGGGCTTACACCCGAAACATCGATTCTCCTCTGCTCGGATGCTGCCTGACTGGCTGTGCTTTTCCAGTACCACACTCTTGACTCTGACCTCCAGCATCTGCAGTCCACATTTTCTCCTTAGTTCACTCAGTGACAGGCCATCTTCTGAAATGCAAAAATAAAGGGAGTCCTCAATTTATGAATATCCGATTTATGAATATTTTTATTCGTGAATGCGGTCCCATTCAAGGGTTTATTGATAATAGTTTAAAGATTCAACATATGAATGTTTTCTGTACTTACAAACAAATATTTTACTTTATGTTTCAACTCGTGCACAAATAGACAATGGACACAAGAAGGAAACCTGTTCACAATGTGGGGACAGCCTGTATTAGCCAACTGTTTTGCAATTTCAGTTGTTGACATTTCCCAATGACTGTCAGCTCAACCTATTAAGTATTTTAGATCGGTTTCAAAAATTGGTTTACATCTTAATTTACAGCTTTAACAGGTTGATTAGCTATCTGTGATGTAATTTTGAGTAGAAATTTGTTTTTATAAATCATTTCAGAGGATTTACAATTTTGAATGGTGTTCATGATGGAGAGATTTTCAGTATCACGTGTGTATAAGTTAGGCCTCTCAGAGTTTACAAGCTTTTTTTATTTGGTCATGGGTCCTGTGGTCTGGCCATGGTGGAAACTGGGTGAGTGGTAATGGGAGTCTGAGAAGTCATACTTTGATAGGAAAGGGCTAGAGGGCCTAACAACTTTTACACAATGGGACCAAAGCCAGAGAACCAAGATGAGCCGAGCCATTCAATCGGCTCAACTCAGCAGCTCTGTGGCCTCCTCCGAATTGCATCTAAAGACAACTGCTGAGGCTATATCATACGATCAAATCACACCCCTTGCCAACATCTACAGAGGTGAAAATTGTACATGTGAGGATCATTTGCAATGATCCTAATATGCTGAGTTGGGAGATTTCTAGAATGAAGCTTCTGTCCTGGTGGTGAAATTCCCAGTCTGTGTCTCACTCTCGTTTGAACATTGTGGACTGAATTTTCAGGGAACAGTAATCCTTGGATTTCTGCTCCTGCTTTCTTTATAAAGGCTGTGACTGAGCTCCCCATTGCCAGCTGGGAATTCCAAACTCAGGGTGGGAGGGGGGTTGAGTGATAGGATGTTAGCATGATAGAGTGGAAGATTGGTAAAGGTGGAGGATGGCAGGGTGCTAACATGGTATGCTGGCAACTGGACAAGAGTGGTGAGGCTGGGTAAATTCAGGGTTTGGAGAGGTCAGTATATTAGCGGGGATCAGTAATGAGGGGTTGTGGAGTCAGGTAGATGTCAGAGAGGGGTCAGGGTGGGGAGGCAAAGGTCAGTTGTTGGCCAAGAATTTGACTTAGTTTTTATTTTTCTAAGTTAAAAATCACACAACACCAGGTTATAGTCCAACAGGTTTATTTGGAAGCACTAGCTTTCCGAGTGCCGCTCCTTCATCAGGTGGTTATCTTTCTACAATTCCGTGCAGCTATCCAAGTAAGTGTCTCCCAACTTTGTTTCTAACTCACAGTGAGATATTTCAGCAGAGATCTGGGGAATTCCCATCGAAAGTTTAAATTTCCCAGGGAATCAGAGATTTGGAGCCTCTGAGGGGTCTTGATGGTTATGTCTGGTCTCGAACCAACCAGAGACTGGGAGATCTGGACCTTTGTGTCATAAGCTGGTGTACACCATCAGTCTGTCTCACTCTGGTTTGAGCAGTCTGTCTGTATTAGGTTGCCAACTCTAGTTTGGTATATTCCTTGAGGTTTCATCCTTCTGATCTTCTAATTCCTGCTGACAAATCATGTATATCCTCAAGGAATCTCACCTTCCCTTTATTAATCGAAAATTGATTGGATGATAGCTGACATAGTTGAATCATGTCTTCCCGCTTCCAAAACTTTAACTAATAAATGTTCGAAAAGTGAAAAGAAACACTTTTCAAATCCCTGTATGATCTTTGTCCAGAATTGCTTGCAATTGCAATATTCCTGCTGACTCCAGTACTGTACTGGTAATGCCGCATCATCTATCTCTCTCTTTACTTAATTCATTTTGATGTTTCTAAACCATGTGCTGAGCTTTGCTGTGGCTTTTCACAAAATTACCAGTTATTTTTAGTGTCTTTTTGTTTCTTAATGCCTTTCATTGTTACATTCAGCTGGTTAATTTACATCTCCTTCTCCCTGATGCCCTGCTTTATGACCATTAATCCACAGGTCTCTCTCAGTGATAGAGGTCAGTATGCACCGTCTGTTCACTTGCACTTCTCTCTGTCCCCTCCAGTTTTTAGTCTAATGAATGTCATCCACTTCCCAATTCCATCAAAAGATGCTCGTCTTTACAGGTGCTGATTGTATATTATTGGCACTTCCTGCTTTTGTTTGGGATTTTCAACATTTACCATTATTTTACTTTATATTTATGCTTAGGAAAGACCAAGAAATACAACTGACTATTGGATTAGTGTTAAAACTTGCTCACTGCCACCAAATACTGTTAATATTTAGTGCTTACATTTATCTGTATTGATACACAAAACTACTGATTATTATGTGTAAAATACTTTAATTTCATTGAAAAATCTATTAATTTCATGCCCCTATTAAGGAAAGATTCTGTATCAAAGTTCAGTGCCTTCTATTATAAAAATGAAGAAGGTTCCATATTGATATGTAATTTAGGAAATATACTGATTTTGTACAAATACAGCAAATACCATTGACAGTCTCGATTTCCTATTCAATACCCTACCGTTGAATATCACATGATATAACATTCATTGTAACTATTAATGTAAATCTGATCTTATTTGTATTATTATTTAAAACCCATTTATATCTAGATCCTCAGAGGACAGCTTATCTTTGCTCCAGATACTGAGCTGTAGGCCAAGTCACCTTTTCAGGACATGTATTGAGGGAGGGTCATGCAGCTCTCTGTAGGAGGTGATATTAGATTAGATTAGATTACTTACAGTGTGGAAACAGGCCCTTCGGCCCAACAAGTCCACACCGACCCGCCGAAGCGCAACCCACCCATTCCCCTACATTTACCCCTTTACCTAACACTACGGGCAATTTAGCATGGCCAATTCACCTGACCTGCACATCTTTGGACTGTGGGAGGAAACCGGGGGAAATCCACGCAGACACGGGGAGAATGTGCAAACTCCACACAGTCAGTCGCCTGAGTCGGGAATTGAACCCGGGTCTCTGGCGCTGTGAGACAGCAGTGCTAACCACTGTGCCACCGTGCCACCCACTTACTGAAATCAACAACTCACCTGTCCAGCTTATTCAACAAGGCAATGGTGTGCACTGGAATGGTGGTCTTCCAGTGACCCCTAAACATTTTATATCCTATCAGAATGCAGTCTGCACACAGATAGAAATCAGCAAATCGTACAGAAGCCACAGAGGCTGAAAATGTTGTATTTCATTTCTAGCTTTGCTCAAGTTTGACCCATTCCTTTAAAGTATTCTTCCATGGGGATGGTTAGAGTCTTTAGTGTGACTCCATTGGTGCTGTGTTCAGTTCCAAGGTCAAATCTTCCATAGAAGTACGCCCCTGTAAATGCCTGGCAGGTCTTGGGGTGCTACATGTGGGTCCCTGACTGGAAGACACCCTCCAGTACCCTTTTCACGTGGTCATTTGTTTTGTGTGAGCCTTGACACCAAATGTCAAATGCTGAGAGGGTACAAGAAATTCTACTCTAGGCCTCAAATGCACAACAATTTCACCAGTGTCACTCCTTAGTCACTGAAAATGGAACCGACCGTTCAGCCCAACCAGTCCATGCTGACCATGTTCCCAAATTAAACCAGTTCCACCTGCCTATGCTTGTCTCATGTCACTCCAAACCTTTCCTATTCATGAACTTATCCAAATGTCTTTTAAATGTTGCAACCATACTCACATCTACCACTCTCGTTCACATAAGTACCACCCTCTATGTAAAAGAAAGTTGCCCCCATGCCCTTTTTAAATCTTTCTCCTCTCACCTTAAAAACACCTCCCCTTGTTTTGAACTCTCTCCCACTGACATAAGATATAGGATTAGCAATAAGCTATCTGGTCAATAGAGCCTGTAACCTCCCTTAATAAAATTGTTGTTGATCCTTGACCTCAATTCTTCTTTGCGATCTGATTCTAATATCGCTTGATTCTGTTACAGTCCGATAATCTTTCATTCTCAGCCTTGAACGGACTCAATAATTGAGTGTCCACAATTCTCTGAAGTAGAGAATCCCAAAGATCCTCTGAGCGAAAAAGTTCTCTTTCCCTCAGTCTTAAATGCATGTTCTTTTAATTATGAAATGATTTCCTTTGTTCCAAGACTCTCCATCCATGGAAAACAACCTCGCAGCAGTGACTTATGTTACAATAAGATCTTCTCTCATTCTATTAAACTGCAACTAGTTCGGGGCCATTTGAGTCAAACCCTCCTCAGGATAACCTTCTCATCCCAGAATCAGTGCACCATCGTTCTACCTTATCTATGGAAATTTATTCTTCCTTATGTACACTTAACAAAATTATTCACAGCATTCCAGCTGTGACCTCAAAACAGTTCACAGAATTGTTACAGTGTAGAAGGAGGTTATTCAGCCCATTGAGCCTATACTGGGTCTTCAAATAAGCATCATTACCTAGTGCAAATCTCCTGCATTTTCCACATACTCTTGCACACTATTTACGACTAAATAATTATCCAAAGTCCTCTTGAATGCCTCAGTTAACTCTACCTCCATCACATTTCCAGGAAGTTCATTTCACATCCTACCCACTGCACTTGCCATGTGAAAAATGTTTCTTTCACACTACACCTTTGCCTCTTTTGCATATCACTTTAAATCTGTGCCCTCTTGATCTTGTTCCTTTTACGAGCAGGAAGACCTTCCCCCTATTTAATCCTTCAGTGGAGTCAGTTAGCACAGTTTGCTGGGTGGTTGGTTAACAGTGCAAGCAGTGTGGACTCAATTCCTGCACCAGCTGAGGTTACCATGAAGGACTCTCCTTTTCAACCTCTTCCTCCTTCCTGAGGTTAAACAACCACTAGTCATCTCTTTCTAATGGTGACTAATCTATCCAACACACTTTATGATTTTTAAAACCTCTATCAAAACTCCTCTCAGCCTTCTTCTCTCCAAGGAGAACAGTTCCAATTTCTTTAATCTATCCTCATGATTGAAGTTCTCTTTCCTGGGACCACTCTTGCAAATTGCTTCTGCACTGGCTCCAGAATGTTCACATCTTTTCTATAATGTGGCACTGACAACTGTACACAATACTCCAGTTAAGTTTGTACAAATGTCTGAAACTCTATTCAAGTTTCTTACAGTTCTGTCCAAAGTGTATCAAGACTTCCCTATTCTTGCACTCCTGTTCAAAAAGACCAACGAGTTACTTGCCCCTCAATTGTTTGGTGTACCTGCATGCTAATTTTCGGTGCTTCTTGTAGGAGGATATCCAATTCCTTTTGTACATCAGCATTTCATAATTTCTCATTAGTCAAAACATATTCTGTTTCTCTATTCTTTTGACCAATGTAAATAACCTCACATTGTTCCACATTACATTTTGAATAGCTCTGGTCATTGCATCACAGGAAGGACATGATTGCTGTGGAAGGAAAAGAGAGATTTACAAGAGATTTTCCTCAGACAGCGATTCTTGCTTCACTCTGAGGCCCACACTCAGTGTCACGTGTCACTATGTACACTGTCGACTTGTCTCTCATCAGCACTGCCTCATGCGGGCTTAGAGCTGCCCTCACCCCCCTCCCCCATTCCACTTCATCCTCCCACTCATTTGACATTCTAACAAGAATCTTTCTATTTTCTTTTCAAGATAACTTCGAGATCCCCATAACCCTCTGGAACCTTCCTCTCCTCCCTTCCTTCTGATTCCATCCCCTCTTCTAGTCCACCTCCTGTATTTATTTACTATTCCTTCTGACCTACGATCTGTACTCAGCAAAAGTCTTAGTTTTATTCCCTGCGGTCCATCTCAATGAATTTTGAGCACAATATGATGTTGAAATTTTCTTCCAACATGTCTGCCTCCATTCTTTGGAGAAGAGTCTTCTCCCTGTCCCACAGGTGTCTTCATTGGCCTCCAAAACTCTTCCTCCACCTGGACTCCTCCCTTTGGCATTTTACCTGCACTAAACATGTTCATTGAGAACTGCCTCAATTTCTCTGCACCCCATACTCCTTCAAACTCATCTCCCTCTGAAATTACTGCACTCTATGCTCTCAAATCCAATTCTGACTTTGTAATTAAGCCTGCTGACAGGAATGGTGCTGTTGTTGCCTGTTGTACTGACCTCAACGTTACAGAGGCAAAGCGCCAGCTCTCACACACCTCCCTCCTATCTCCCACGGACCACGATCCCACCATTGAACATGTACTGTGTCTACATTCATTAATCTCATTTTGTTTGGTGATCTCCACATCATGATCTGCAAGCTCATAGTCTCCCTAACCTGCACAGCTGGTGTCTACTTCCTTCGCAAAATCCACAAACTGGACCTTATTATTCCTGCCTGCTCCTGCTTCGTAGAACTCATCCCTTCTTACCCAAATTTTCCCTCCTAATTCAGTTCCTTTCCACTTAAATCCATGATTCTTCTCATGTTTCACGATAGCTTCAGAATTTCAGTTTGCAGACATCAGCTGCTTCCTCTTCACCATAGACTTGCAATCCTTTTACACGTCAATCAGGATCGTCTCAGGGCTCTCCGCTTTCTCTTGGAAAAAAGATTTGAACTTTCCCCATCCTCCACCATACTCCTCCACCTAGCCTAGATGTGGCCATGGGGACTCACATGAACCCCATAATGCCTGTCTCTTTGTGGGCCACGTGCAATGTTCCTTCCTCCAGTCCTACTCTGACCCATACCCACAACTGTTTCTCTGGTATATTCTCTGGACATTATTAGTACTGCTTCTTTCTCTTGTCTGGAACGAGAAAGATTTATCTATTTCATTTTCAATTTTCACCTTGCTCTCACCTACATCTGGTCCATCTCTGACTCCTCCCTTCCCTTTCTTTCCTCGACATCTCTGTTTCTATTTCTGGGGATAGGTTGGCCACCAATACCCACTACAAACCCACCAGGTCCCATAGTTACCTTGACTATGCATCCTCATTCCGTGCTTCCTGAAAAGGCACAATTCCATCTCCATTGCTTGTGTTCCGATGATGCCCGCTTCTACAAGGGGGCCTCTCAAATGCCCACCTTCTTCCTCAATCGAGGATTCCCCATCATCCTCATGGTTGTATTATGGTTCTCATGGTCTCTACCACAGAAATCTTTTGGGGCTAGTTAGAACATAGAACAATACAGTGCAGAACAGGCCCTTCGAGCCTCGATGTTGCACTGACCTATGAACTATTCTCAGCTCGTCCCCTACACTATCCCAAAATACCACAGAAATCTTTTGGGGCTAGTTAGAACATAGAACAATACAGTGCAGAACAGGCCCTTCGACCCTCGATGTTGCACTGACCTATGAACTATTCTCAGCTTGTCCCCTACACTATCCCAAAATCATCCATGTGCTTATCTAAGAATTGTTTAAATCTCCTTAATGTGGCTGAGTTGACTACATTAGCAGGTAGAGCATTCCATGCCCTTACCACTCTCTGCGTAAAGAACGTTCCTCTGACATCTGTCTCAAATCTATCACCCCTCAATTTGTAGTTATGCCCTCTCGTGCAAGCTGACATCATCATCCTAGGAAAACGCATCTCACTGTCTACCCTATCTAATCTTCTGATCATCTTGTATGTCTCTATCAAATCCCCCCTCAGCCGCTTTCTTTCCAATGAGAACAGACCCAAGTCTCTCAGGCTTTCCTCATAAGACCTTCCCTCCAGACCAAGCAACATCCTGGTAAATCTCCCCTGCACCTTTTCCAATGCTTCCACATCCTTCCTGTAATCGGGCGACCAGAACTGTGCACAATGTTCCAAGTGTGGACGCACCAGCGTTTTGTATAGTTGCAGCATGATATTGCAGCTCCGGAACTCAATCCCTCTACCAATGAAACCTACCACACCATTTTCCTTCTTCACAGCAATTTCCACCTGGGAGGCAACTTTCAGGGTTCTATCCACATGGACTCCAAGATCCCTCTGAACATCCACACTACCAAGAATCTTTCCATTGACCCAGTACTCTGCCTTCCTGTTATTCTTCCGAAAGTGTATCGCCTCACATTTAGCTGCATCGAACTCCATTTGCCACCTCGCAGCCCAATTCTGCAGTTTATCCAAGTCCCCCTGCAACCTGTAACATTCTTCCAAACTATCCACTACTCCACCAACTTTAGTGTCGTCTGCAAATTTACTAATCCATCCACCTATGCCTGTGTGTAAGTCATTTATGAAAATGATAAACAGCAGTGGTCCCAAAATAGATCCTTGTGGCACACCACTAATAACTGGACTCCAACTAATTAGTTTCCATCAAGCATCACTTGCTGCCTTCTTCCAGAACACCAGTTTCTAATCCAAACTGCTAAATCACTCTCAATTCCATGCCTCTGCATTTTCTCCATCAGCCTACCATGTGGAACCTTATCAAAGGCTTTACTGATGTCCATGTATACCACGTCAACTGCCCTACCCTCATCTTGGTCATCTTCTCAAAAAACTCAATGACGTTTGTGAGACACGACCTGCCTCCGACGAAACCATGTTGACTATCTGAAATCAAATTGTTGCTTGCTCAAATTGTTTATTAAATATATTCAAGAGGGAGCTGGACATGGCCCTTGCAGCTAAAGTGATCAAGGCATATGGAGTGGGGTACTGAAATTGCATAATCAGCCATGAAAGTATTGAATGGTTGTGCAAGCTCAAAGGGCCAAACGTCCTACTCTTGCAACGATTTCCTGTGTTTCTATGTTTCTATCACTGCAGTTCACAGGGCTCTCAGCCATGTCCAACCCTCTCACCAGTTCTCTTCCCTCTCCCAAGAGCCATAGGGTCCCCATTGTCCTCACCTACCACCCCATCAGCATCCACATTTGAAGGATGATGAGTTGCTATTTCTGCCATCTGTAGTGGGATGCCATCCCCAACCTTGTCAGCCTTCTGCAGGGATCATTCCCTCTGGTCCACTCCTCCTTCACCCCCAACACATCCTCATAACCCCATAGTACCTTCCCAAGCAATCACAGAAGGTGTAACACCTGCCCGTTTACTTCTTCACTCCTCAGTATCCAAGTGCCAAACATACCTTCCAGATGAAGCAGCGATTTACCTGCACTTCACTCAATCTAGTCTATTGTATTCACAGCTCACAATGTGGTCTCTTCTACACATGAAATGCAGACTGGGTGACCTCTTTGAGAACACCTATGTTCTGTTTGCAAAGATGACCCTGAACTTCCTGTTATCTGCCACTTCAACACACCATTGTGTTTCCTGGCCAATGTCTGTCCCACAGCTACCTAGACTACACTCCTCCCACCCTGCCCCTGTAAAAACGCCATCCCATATTCCCAGATTTGTTAATCCAGTTATTGTTCAGCCCTTCACTTCAGAAGAATTCAGAAGAATTGGGTTGAAATGCTAACCATTTTCTCTGTCCACAGATGTTGCTGCCAGAGCTACTAAGTTTCTACAGCACTTTGTTTTTATTGCACTTCTCTTCACTTTCCTGGCTCTGAATCTCAGCAGTTGGCTCACTAATCTCTGCTCTCCCTGAATAGCTTCCTGAGAATACTCTCCATCTCTCAGATACCATTTACCTTACTTTCCAGGCCAACTTTACATTCCTGGACCGAATACCTGAGCTCCTCTTGACGTGCCACTGTTTGGTTTTCAGCTGCCAGATGTCATGAGGTCATTGCTAGATGTAGGCCATGCACAGCTATATGTTTCTCAGGTCAGAACACTAGGGAGTCCCTCCAACCGAACAACCCTGCCTTACATATTCTCCAATGTCAGTGGGTTGCACTCTTATCTCTTGAGTGAAAAAGGTTCAGGTTTCACAAACCCACTACTGAGACTTGAGCATGACAATCCATTCATATCCAATACTGAGGGAAGCCTGTACTGTTGAAGTGATCCTTGAAGAAGCTCTTGGAGAAGCGATCCTTGGGGGCGCGGATAGGCATGGGGGCGTGAGAGAGGAGGAGAGCTTCTTCAAGAATCACCCTCACCTTAACCTCCTTCCACCTATCGCATTCCCAACGCCCCTCCCCCAAGTCCCTCCTCTCTACCTTTTATCTTAGCCTGCTTGGCACACCCTCCTCATTCCTGAAGAAGGGCATATGCCCAAAACGTCGATTCTCCTTTGATGCTGCCTGACCTGCTGCGCTTTTCCAGCAACACATTTTTAACGTCTGTCTCATGCCTGCTGCAGTATCCCAGCAAAGCTGAGCACAAGCTGGGAGAACAGCACGTTATTTTCCACTTGGGTACACTGCAAACTTCAGGACTCAATATCAAATTCAATGATTTTAGCACCTGAGCACCTTCTCCCATGTCCTCACATGAACGCCCACACATCAGGCCTTGTCATCACACAGGTTGCTACCACAAACAGCCCATTATCAGTTACCCGTGGTCTCCATTATCCCAGGCTGGCCTTTGTCTGCCCTACTGTTTTTCTCATTCTTGTCTCCATCTCCAACTTTTGGTTACTCCCCCCAAGTTCCCTCCCCCCCCGCCATTCAGCATATCTACCAACATTTTTGTAGCCACAATCGGTTCTGAAGAAGTCACTGGACCAAAAACATTAACTCTGCTTTCTCTCCACAGATGCCGCCAGACCTGCTGAGATTTTCCAGCAATTTCTAGTCAGAATCATACAGTCATACAGCATGGAAACAAACCCTTTGGTCTAACCAGTCCATGCCAAACATAATCCCAAACTAAACTAGTCCCATCTGCCTGCTCCAAGCCCATATCTTCCTAAACTTTTACTTTTCATTTACTTATTAAAATATCTTTTAATCTTTGTAATTGTACCCACAGCACCACTTCCTCAGGAAATTCATTCCACCTGGGAACCACCCTGTGTAAAACATTTGCCCTTTGTCTTTTTTAAATCTCTGTCCTCTCACCTTAACATTGTGTCCCCTAGTTTTGAAATCCTGTTCCTAGGAAAAAGACAACTACCATTAACCCTATCTATAACCCTCATTATTTTATGAACTTCTGTAAGGTTGCCTCTCAACCTCCCATGTTCCGGTGAATAATGTCCAGCCTACCTAGCCTTTCTTTTATAACTCAAACCTTCCACACCTAGCAATATCTTGGTAAATCTCTTTGGAAGCCTTTCTAGCTTAATGATATCCTTCCTGCAACTGGGCGATCCAGAACTGGACACATTATTCCAGAAGAGGCCTCACCAATATCCTGCACAACCTCAATACGACTTCCCAACTCTTATACTCAACATTGTGCATTTATCATACAAAAAGCTAGCATTGATGTTCAGCAGTTAGTGGGAATGAAATCAGAGTTTTGGCTTTTATTTCCAAGGGAAAGGAGTCCACAAAATTGAATAATATTGCAACATTATTACAGTATTAAAGTACTAGATGATCCAAGTGCAATAGTGTATCATTTGAAAGAAGAAATACATGAGAGGCTAATACACAGAAAACCAGTTAGTAATAAGACCATAAGACATAGGAGCAAAAATTAGGCCATTCAGCCCATCGAGTCTGTTTCACCATTCAATCATGGCAGATAAGTTTCTTAACCCAATTTTCCTGTAATCTTTGGCATTTGCTCCAGAAGAGGAAATGGTTGCAGTGAAAGTTGAGGGAATACATATGGGAGCAGGAAAACAGCTGTGGCAGAGTTCAGGGAAAGAAAGACTTGCATTTATATAGCATCTTCACATGATCAGTTTCTCAAAGCATTACAAAATTATTCTTTTGATGTAGTCACTATCGTAATGTAAGAAAAGTGGTAACCAATTTGTGCACAGGAAGCTCCCATAAACAGCAATGAGATAACAAGCAGGCAATGATGATATTATTAAGATGTTAATTGAGGGATAGATATTTAGCAGCATTCCAGAAATAACTACCACAGGATTTCATACATCTTCCATGAGGACAAATAGAGACTTGATTTAATGATGCATTGAAAACACAGAATCACAGACAGGGCAGTTTCTCAGTGTAGGAGTGGGATTTGAATCCAGACTCTCACTCAGAAGACTGCCATCTTACTGTGGTATGAGTGAGAAATGAACTGGGAGATTTGAAAGCAAAAGCTTGTACTACTAAGATGTGTCAATTTGAGGTCAGAATCAGGTAATCAGGTAGGAAGAAACCTCTTCAACATACCCTTCACAATGCAATTTCTCCCTATCAGGACTCTTGCAATTATAAAACAGAAAACTTGTGTACCTGACAAGACTTCAAACCTTATAATTATTTTAAGCACTTCCAGGTGCTTAGAAATTGCAGCTATGAGGAAAGATTCCTGAGGACAAAGGAAGCTGAGGGGTTACTTAATTGTGGTGTACAAATTTATGATAGTCTTGAATAGGGGTCAGGGAAGAACAGTTTTGCCTACTGGAAAGGTCAGTTAACAAGGAGCATAGGTTTAAGATAATTGGTGGAAGAATTAGAGAGGACATGAAGAAACACTGTTCTGTCCAGAGGATGGTGGGTGTCTGGAATTCACTGCATGGTGGTGGTAGTGGAGGCCAAACATCTCAACCTGTTAATAAGGACCCGGGATCTATACCAGAAGCATTGTAATCTGCAAAACTATGGACCAGGTATTGGAAGGTGGGATTAGAATGGGCAGCTTGATTTTTGTTTGGCTGGCGCGGACACAATGGGCTGAATGGCCCTTTTCTGTGCTGTAACCTTCCTACGGTTCCATCATTCTTTACTTGACATATCCAGTACTCTCCGGCACAGCACTCTCAGGCCAACACATTTTGCATTTCTCTCATGCATTTCTCTCCACAAATTTCACACATCCCCATTATTTGAACAGCAGACACTTTGCACTCACTCTCAATATATTGCCCTCTTACACCCATGCCACACAGTCATCCTCCATAAATACTTTCCATCTCTCCTTTCCACATAATGCCATTACAACCACTAATACTCTGCTTCCTCTCTTGTCAGAAAAAGAAAGCATACAATTTAGCAAGATGCTGAGACCTGTTGGGAAGAAGGAGCTGACCCTTTGTGACAGTTAGTTACCTTTTTGGCCATTGGAAATGCATGCTCACTTGTTGAACTCGGAAGGAGACCTCCTTCCAAGAGTTTGGAGATGTTAGCAATGACATACTTTGAAAGCCTGAGCCATTGCTGTTTGGGCATATCAAGGATATTGAATCATTTGTCAACCCTTTGTTGTGGGTATCATCTCTTTTCAACTAACCAGTTTCATTTGTACTCATTTCATCTGCCATGTGGGAGAGCATGCACTGAGGGAAGCAGCTAGTGTTGAACTCCTTTGTTTCTGGATCAATTGGTAGAGGGATGGCCTCTACTCTTGGCCCTCAGCCACGGTGGAAGGTGCCACTGTCTAATCTGCTCCCATGCTGTGGCCAAGATGGCTAACAGGAAAGTGGAGTTCAAGTCGAGTAAATTGCTAGACAGGTAAAGTGCCTTGCAAGCGGTTGGCAATCACCCGTCAAGCAGAGATAACCCTCTCCAAGGGAAGTACTTGAACAGCAGTTTCTCAGTAGCCAGGACTGGAGCTCTTCACTGTAATTGATCAAAGTCTGACCAGCTTATCAGTTTCACTAAACAGGTTCTTTCCACTGTGCTCTCATCTCAGTGACACTGGTGACTTGCTAAAACATTGGGAAACAGGCTTTCTGATGGGAAAATCCATAAATCAAGGTTAAAACAGTTCATGACTGTCTTTTGACAACAGCAACAACGTCTTACTTACCTGACAGATCTGAAGAGGTTCTTTACTCTTCTTTCATCCTGCTATAGACAAATCCTGGATCCTTATCTAATTACCCCACATGTTCCTGAATCCGCCTCCTCTGGGCGAGGCAAGTTTTATTCTTTGAATCTTTCTCACAGTTAACTTTTCTGCCTAGTTTTGTGACATAAATTAGATAGATTACACTCAATCCCTTCATCAAAGTCATTGACATAGATTGTAAATAATTGAAGTCCCAGCACTGATCCTTGCAGCAGCCCACCATACCTGCCAATCTGAAAATGACAGATCTATTAGAAGTTTGTTTTTGTCCCTTAATCAATCTTTTAAGAATGTGAATGTATTACCCTAACCACAGGGGCCCTTATCTTGTGCACAACATTTTGCATGGAACCTTGTTAAAATATAGTTATATGAGTAGAACAATCGAAAATTTGTCGACAAAATATCCTTTTCACAAACTGGTCGACTGGGTGTAGTCATATCTTGACCTTCCAAGTATTCTATTACCACTTCCTTAATTGGACTGCAACATTTTCCTGACAACCAACATTAGGGAACCCTGAAAGATATCCTGTTCTATAATCTAGAGAACGAAAAGAAAGAGACAGAGCAAAATAATTGTGAATGAGAGGGCAACATTATAGGCAACAATGTGAGAGACAGTTGAATTAAGAGAGCAGACAAATGGAATGGAATGACAGTGAATGGCAACACAAGAAAGAGAATGAGTTAAAGTCATTAGCAGTTAAAAAGTGTGTTAGTGGGGTTAACAAACCGCAATAAAAAGACAGCACTAGAGATGCAACTGCAAGTAAGACATTGCAAATAAATAAGATTAAATGAAGTGGTCAGATTGGAAGAGAGAGAGATAAATTGAGGAGAAAGTGAGAAGAAATTGAAGACTGACTGTTCATTCTTGGGTCAGAAGCACACAGTCTTGAACATTCCTGTGTCTGCAAACCTAGAATTTAGAGAAAGTGTCCCAGGTGGTCAGAATTTAGTTCTAGAGAGATAGATGAAATGGGAATTGGGCCTGCTGACCCGAGAATCAGTGCAGAGGTAGCACAGCTATAGCCTGTGAAAGCCCACCTCAGTGATCCAGGAGTCCAACATATATGTTAAAAGAAGAAGCAGCCATTTAGCCCTCACTCCTGTCACCACCTGCTCACTACACTTTTACTGTCTCCCAAACACACTCTCCAGTCTATCTGAGCCCACTCATACCTCCAACTTACCTCTCATGGTCCCTCATAGCCTCCAGACCAAAATTAGTGTTACATCACGCCAACTTATAAAACCATCTAACTCACTTTCCCCTACACATTCTACGCCGATTCACGTAGTATCCAATATAGTGTAGACTTCAGAAGCAATGCTGAGATGAAATGAAGTCTAAGTGACTTTACCATTTAAAAAAAAACTTATTGATAAAAATCTGTTCACTATGTTTAAATTTAGTCAAGTACTGAATATCTCAATAAAAACAGACATTTAAGACCACACATTGTAATCAAGCCCCATATCAAAGTCTTGGAGTTTTTAATTCAATTCTGAATTTATAAACATAATTGTGATAATGAAAGGTTGTGGACTCAATCATGCAACACTATTTCCAAAACAATAGCTGTTAGGCTTACAACAACAGACAACTTTGTGAAATTGCAAGCACTGATGTTTTTCAACTGCACAGTATTGTTTCGCATAAAATTCCAAGAGTTTGTGGTTTAAATGCCTTGAAAGCTTGAATGTTTTGCTGAGCCCATGTTTGCACACATTCATGTCTATTGTAATACTTCCAATGAAGAAACTAATCTCTCTCAATGGCATTTTTTCTCCCAAAGAAGTACCTAGATCTCTCCAAAAGGAAACCCTACTTTTCCAAATAACTCCAACAGCTTTAGACAATTTGCTCACTCATTACCCCCTCCAGTTAAAATGGTGGGGGCTGGTTTCAAGATGAGAATTAAATCTTCCCCTCATCAGACAAAACAGACACAGACCTGAATTTGATTCAGACACAACTGGTGTTGGGATAACTATTGGCGCACTACTTGTCAAATTACAGTTGGTGAGTACTGACATCGGCATTATGTCATGGAAAATGTTGATGAATTTTTAACAGGATCTTCCACAACACTTCCTGATTGTCTGAGTCAAACGTCTTGATTAGATCAATGAAAGCTTTGTAGAGTGTTGGTGTTGTTCCTGGCATTCCTTTTGGAATTGCCAAACAATGAAAATCATGACCATACTTCTGAATTGAAGAATTGGTCTCAGCCTCAACCTCAAAAAGTTCTTTACTCATCCATTCCAAGGAAAGTTCTAGTCCGTCCCTTCATTAAACTCAATGGAGAAATCCTCCCAAACATCAAACATTTCCTCTACCTGGAAGCTACACTTCATCTAAGGCTGACATTGATGCAGAGATTCAACTCTGCAACCAATCCATGAGAATCACCTTCAGACACTTAAGGACAAGAGTCTTCGATGACTGCAATATCTGTGCTGATACTAAGATCCTTGTGTATAAGGCAGTCATCCTTTTAACTCTTCGAGATAGCTCTGAAACTTGAATGAATGCTAGACACTAAGGCCCTTGAGAAATACCATCAAAGCAGTTTCAGATGGATTCTCCACATCAGTTGGAAGAACAGGCATACTAACATCATCATCCTTGAAGGAGCCGACAGCACCAACACTGATGCCATGATCATCCAAAACCAATTCAGCTGGGCCGCCTATATATGTAGGATGGCTCAGTTCCGACTACCAAAGCAACTTTTCTTTGCCCAGCCCAAGGAAGGCACTTGAACTGGAGAAGAACCAAGGAAGCAAAGATTCTTGAAGGCTTCTCTCAAGAAATGCAACATGTCAATGTATGAGACACTCTCATCCAGAGGGAACTGACTCAGAGGAACCTTTTGTATGAAGGGACACTTTGAGAACACTCATTGGCAAGACGAAGTACAAAAAAGGAATCTGAGAAAGGAATGCCAGTAATCTCAAGGCCGAGAAACACTTCCACTTCTTGTAAATATCTGCCAAATGTGTGGTCAGAGATGTAGCTCCAGCATCAGGCTCATCAGCCACGCAAGGATGCACAGAACCCATGACAAGTGACACAGAGTTTCTAGGTAGACAATCATACTCATTAATGAGTGACAGCTTATGACTTTACTTGTATGCCAACAGTCCAATTCATTAGACTCATCTGATTCCTCCCAACCCGTTTCTTCATGAATTTCTGAAGGTAAAACCTGATCCACATGTAGAACCTAACCTCTCCGCTACTAATCACCTTGACTAAATATGAAGACCACATATTTTTATGACTGCCCTGTAGCCACTTTAACCAAGTATGAAAATGTTCTTTCACTTCAATGTTCTGGTTCAAATCCAGATTTCTTTCTCTTACTCTATCCTGATCAAGACTTCTCTTTATTTTGCAATGTTTTTTCTACTCTCTTCAGCAATTAAAAAAAAAGTGATCGAGGCTGCCTTCTAAGAAATGCTGGTGTTCTACTGATAGTACAATGAGGGGGTATAATAAACAGCAAAAAAAAATCAATCTGTGTATTCCTTCCAGCTTGCATCCTGAACTTCCTTAACAAAAACAGGCTTAACAATTTGTGCTGTGTACTCTGCTGCTTCATTCGAAGCAGGATAATACAGTGGAACCCTCCTTTCATTCACGTGAAATTTGAAAACTTTTCTGAACAAATATCAGATAATTTTCTGTGGGAACACTTAAGCAGCAATCAAACTATGTAAAATCTCTAAAGCTTTGCCAATTGTCATGTGATTCATTGGAAACTCCTCAACCCCCCTCTACTGAATAACTATCACAATGAACAGATGTTGCCTTCAATTCTGTAGCATAAATGTGTAGCCTCTGCCACACTCTAGCTCACCATTTCCATTGTTATGAAGGTGCCAACAGTAGCCTTACATACTCTAAACTATTGTACTGTACATTTTATGTCCTTATAGAATCTTGGCCACCAAATATAGAAGTCCAGAGTGTGGTGCTAGAAAAGCACAACATGTCAGGCAGTATCCGAGGAGCAGGAGAATCGACGTTTCAGCCATAAGCCCTTCATCTTTCCTGATCCTGCTCCTCGGATGCTGCCTGACCTGCTGTGCTTTTCTAGAACCAAGCTCTCGACTCTGATCTCCAGCATTTACTGTCCTCACATTCTCCCACCAAGATAGACGCTTTGCTCATGACAGTTGCATAACATCTGAGACCTGTACTTTTCCACAACTGTAATGCTGGCTCCCCACATAAAATAACCTTTATCAACTGGCAACTTGTTCTCAAGAATAAAGTGCCCTGAGTACTAATTCCACAATGTATACTAGTTACAAATTTGTGAGATAGTCATACATCCTTGACAATACAGAGTTACTGTGAGTTGTTCTATCAATATCATTTGCAGTCACTGGCAATTCATCTACATGTGAAAAGAGAAATACTGCCTTTCCGTCATGTTCTATGTCAGATTGGGATTGTAATCTAGACATCATATCAATATTACAATGATTTTCCAATTCTTTACACTTAATGACATTGAGAAGCATCAAATGTTAGCTTGATCTTTTTTAGGCTGTAATGTACAAGCATTGTACCATCTAATTTATTTTTACAAAATCTGATGTTTTGTCACACTCCTTTGTCCAATACAAGAGTTCGTTCAATAGAACATTTCCCATCAACCACCACCCTCTCTGTCTTCTTTCAGCAAGCCAATTTCTGATTCAAACCACTAAATCACCCTCAATCCCATGCCTCTGTATTGTGTGCAATAGCCTACTATGGGGAACCTTATCAAATGCCTTACTGAAATACATATTCACAACATCAACCACCTTACCCTCATCCACCTGTTTGGTCACCTTCTCAAGGAACTCAATAAGGTTTGTGAGGCATGAACTACCTTTTACAAAACCATGTTGACTATCCCTAATCAACTTATTCCTTTCTAGATGAGTACAAATCTTATCTCTTATAACCCTTTCCAACACTTTACCCACAACCAAAGTAAGGCTCACTTGTCTACAATTACTGGGGTTGTCTCTACTCCCCTTCATGAACAAGGGGACAACATTTGCTATCCTCCAGTCTTCTGGCACTATTCCTGGAGACAATAATGACATAAAGATTAAAGCCAAAGGCTTCCCAGAGAATCCTAGGATAAATCTCAATCAGCCTTAGGACCTAACTATTTTTACACTTCCCAGAATTGCTAACACCTCCTTGCAAACCTCAATCCCATCCAGTCCAGTATCCTGCATCTCAGTATTCTCCTCGACAACGTTGTCTTTTTCTAGTGTGAATACTGATGAAAAGTTTTCATTTAACACCTCCCTTATTCCCTCGGACTCCACGCACAACTTCCCACTGCTATCCTTGCCCTAATCTTATTCCAGTCATTCTTTACTCCTGATATACCAATAGAAAGCCTTTGGGTTTTCCTTGCTCCTATCCGCCAACAACTTCTCAAGTCCCCTCCTGGCTCTTCTTAGCTCTCTCTTTAGGTCTTTCCTGGCTAACTTGTAACTCTCAAGCGCCCAAACTGAGCCATCACATCTCATCCTAACATAAGCCTTCTTCTTCCTCTTGACAAGCGATTCAGCTTCCTTAGTAAACCACTGTTCCCACGCTCGACAACTATCTCCCTGCCTGACAGGTACAATCTTATAATGGATCTGCTGTAACTGTTCCTTGAATAAGCTCCTCATTTCAATTGTTCCCATCCCCTGCAGTTTCCTTCCCCATCGTATTTATCCTAAATCTTGTCTAATCGCATCATAATTGCCTTTCCCCCAGCTATATCTCTTGCTCTGCGGTATATACCTCTTGCGGTATTGTGGTCAATATCACCAAAGTGTTCACCTATATCCAAATCTAACAATTGGTCGGGTTCATTACCCAGTACCAAATCTAATGTGGCCTCTTCCCTCGTTGGCCTGTCTACATACTGCGTCAGGAGACCGTCCTGCACACATTGGACAAAAACTGACCCATCTAAAGTACTTGTACTATAGCATTCCCAGTTGATTATTGGAAAGTTAAGGTCCCCATAACAACTACCCTGTCACTCTTGCTTCTTTCGAGCATCATCTTTTCTATCCTATCCTCTACATCTTTGGAACTATTTGGAGGTCTATAGAAAACTCCCAACAGTGTAACCTCATATTTCCTGTTTCTAATCTCAGCCCATACTACCTCAGTAGACGAGTCCTCAAACGTCCTTTCTGCAGCTGTAATACTGTCCTTGACTAACAATGTCATAACCCGCCCTGTTTGACCATTTTTCCTGTTCTTACACTCTCAACCTCTTGTATACTTGAACTACAATTTAGGTTCCCATACGCCTGCTGATTTAGTTTAAACCCACCCTCAGAACATTAGCAAATGATCCCCCCCAGGATATTGGTACTCCTCTGGTTCAGGTGAAGACCGTCCTGTTTGTGCAAGGTCCCACCTACACCAGAAAAAGCCCCAATTATCCAGGAATCCAAAACCCTCCCTCCTGCACCATTCCTGTAGCCACATGTTCAACTCCTCTCTCTCCCTATTCCTCGTTTTGCTAACTCGTGGAAGAGCAACAAATTAGAGAAACAACTCTCTTTGTTCTAGCTTTAAGCTTCCACCCTAGCTCCCTGAAATTTTGCCTTAAATCCCCATCCCTTTTCCTACTTATGTTATTGGTGTCGATGTGGAACACGACTTGGGGTTGCTCTCCCTCCCCCTCAAGGATCCTGAGAACATGATCAGAGACATCATAAACACTGGCACCAAGGAGGCAATACACCAACATGAGTCTCTGTCATTCCTACAGAACCTCCTATCTGTCCCTCTAACTATGGAGTCCCCAATGATTAATGCTCTGCTCCTCTTATCCCTTGCCTTCTGAGCAACAGGGACAGACTCTGTGCCAGAGACCTGTGCCCCATTTCTTGCCCCTAGTAAGTCACCCCCCACCAACAGCATCCAAAACAGTATACTTGTTGTTGAGGAGAACGGCCACAGGGGATTCCTGCACTGTCTGCCGGTTCCCTCTCTGTCCCCTGACGGTAACTCATCTACCTTCTTCTTTTACTTGAGGTGTGACTACCTCTCTGTAACTCCTTACAATAACCCCCACTGCCTCCCAAATGATCCGAAGTTCATCCAGCTCCAGTTCCTTAACATGGTTTTCGAGGAGCTGGAGTTGGGTCCACTTCCCACAGATGCAGTTAGCAGGGACACTAATGTTAACCCTGACCTCCCACATTCTGCAAGAGAAACCATAACCTAAATTTCAACGAGATTACTAAAATACTAAAAAATAAAAAAAAAACTAGTCACCTTACCAATCTGGCGCACAGAACCTTTTTTTTGGTTAGAGGAGGAGGACGGCTGGGAGACACTACCTGAGTAGTGTTTCAGGTAAAGCAACAGCCCAAATATAAAGCCTGAATTACTCAGTAGTCCCATGTCTGCTCCTGCTCAGTGTGTCACAGTATTTGACAAATTATCAGATAGCTTACATTCTAAGACCTGATTTACAGCTACTTTATAATCCCCACATAATCTTATACTATGATTTGCATTTGGAACTATCGCAATGGGAGTAGCCCAATTACTGTTCTGTGATAATGTTCTCCATCTCCAATCTTTTCAGCTCTTGCTCTTAGAACTTTGCACACTGGACAAGATCTACAGGAAATGGCCTGACGTTCCTGGCAATGTGTTAGCCATGAAATGGGTGGCCAGTTTTACTAAATACTTGAGGATACTAGGCTACAAATTCTTCCCTGCTCCCTTTGTATTTCCACTGAAGTAGTTTCCATCACTCAATTCTCTTCCTGCCTGGATAGTTTAACCCTTGCTCCAACCAATCAGCAATTTCCTGATTTGCAACAGTGGCAATGTCATTTAAAATGGATCTGACAGCCTCCATAATATTAGTTCAATAACCCCTTCCCTTTTCTCTTCTCTTTCCTCTTAGCTCCATACCCAGGGACCAGTTCAGTCAGTTAGTTACTGTTCTCACTGTACAGTACGATAATGATTCGAAGCTAACCTGTCACAGTGTGTACAATACCTGCTGCTATGATTAAGTGCCTAATTAGGCATCAGGTCACAATGGGGAGAACATGCTACAAATCTCACTCTGTAGACTGAAGCCAAATATTCTAATTGAACTGGAGACGAACTCTTGCTCTCTGGAGAATTTCACAGGCATAAGATTATACTGACTGTGAGAAACAATGTACAGTTTGAGCAGTCAGCCCAGCCATATAGTGTCATGCTACATTACCACAGTATAATAAGCACAGCTACCATCTAGTTATAAATGATGAGCAGGGCAGTCTGTGAGAGTATTAAAAATAAAGCTTTGCCACAATATATGTCTCAATATTTATGTTATAAAGCAAAGACCAGGACTACAGTGAAATAAACACAAATAATAATGTTATTACCAAACAATAACGTATTCCCAGGTCTACGTTACAGAGAGAAACTGACACTATTTTAGTGAAATGCAGTAGTAGTGGAGAGTGGTGGAGGGGGGAAGTTCAATTAAAGGGGTGTTTAAAAAGTCAAGATCAAATGAGACAGCAGAGGTTCAGGATACTGAAGAGGTGAACAATACTCAAAAGTGTGACAGTAATGGGCAGAAAACAGAACCAGGGCGGCACGGTGGCACAATGGTTAGCACTGCTGCCTCACAGCGCCACAGACCCGGGTTCAATTCCCGCCTCAGGCGACTCTCTGTGTGGAGTTTGCACATTCTCCCCGTGTCTGCGTGGGTTTCCTCCGGGTGCTCCGGTTTCCTCCCACAGTCCAAAAATGTGCAGGTTAGGTGAATTGGGCATGCTAAATTGCCCGGAGTGTTAGGGGGAGGGGTAAATGTAGGGGAATGGGTTTGGGCGGGTTGCGGGTCGGTGTGGACCTGTTGGGCCGAAGGGCCTGTTACTGTAAGTAATCTAATCTAATCAAAGTTATAATGAAAAAGAGACAAAGCTTAAGGCACTTCCTTTGACTGCATGCAGTATTTGTAACAAAATAGTTAAGGCAACAACACAAATAGAAAGAAATGAATATGCTTGACAGCTATTACAGAGATGTGTTTCCAAGATGATTGGGACTGGGAACTCAAATTCAAGGGTATTCAACATTCCAGAAAATTAGAAAAAAAGGAAATGAGGTGAGATAGCTTTGTTAATAAAGGATGGTATCAGCTCGGTGGTGTGTAGTGATATAGGTGAAATAGATTGTGATATGGAGTCAGCTTGGAATAGCAAGGGAAAGAAAGCACAGGTGACTATAGTCTTGTTTCGGCCTTTAGGTGAAGAGTTGCCTCACTGTAGAACAAAGCACAAATCAATAAATAGTCGTGGCATTTAAGAAGGGCACTACAATTGTCATGAGTGATTTTAATTTGCACATTGATTAGATAAATCAGATGGTCAAGAGTAACATAAAAACTAAATTTATTGATTGCACCTGGATTTGTTTCTTAGAGTGGTACATGACACAACCTGTCTGGGTACAGGCCATTTCGGTCGTGTAATGTGCAATGAGATTAATAGAAGACCTCAAAGTTAAGGATTCTCTAGAGGGTAGCAATCACAACATGGCAGAATTTCAAATTCAATTCAAAGCAGCAACTCTGAACTTAAGCCAGTGTCCTCAACTTCAATACGAATAAGCATAAGAAGTAGGTCATTTAGTCCATCCACTCAACGAGGTCATGGTTGACCGGATAGCCCTCAACTGCATTTTTCTGCTTTTTCCCTGTAATCCTTGATTCCCTTACTGATAAAAAAAAATGTTTAGCTCAGCACTGAATATAATTAATGACCCAGACTCTGAAGTCGGGGAGAAAGTGAGGACTGCAGATGCTGGAGATCAGAGCTGAAAATGTGTTGCTGGAAAAGCGCAGCAGGTCAGGCAGCATCCAAGGAGCAGGAGAATCGACGTTTTGGGCATGAGTCCTTCTTCAGGAATCTCCTGCTCCTTGGATGTTGCCTGACTTGCTGCGCTTTTCCAGCAACACATTTTCAGCTCAGACTCTGAAGTCCTCCACAGTGAAGAATTCCACAGAGTACCTATCCTCTGTGAGAGAAAACAAATTTATCTTGGTCTTAAATGCAGAACCTCTTATTCTGGGATTTATGCCCTCTGGACCTTGACTCTCTCACATGCGGAAACAATTTCTTCACATTTACGGTATAAATCCCCAAAGAATCTTGAATATTTCATTATGGTTGCATCTCATTCTTCTAAATTCCAGTGAATACAGGGCGAATCTATTCAATTCTCCTCCAAAAAGTCCTTCCGTACCCAGTATTATCTTAGTGGTCAATATTTGGATTGCCTTTAATGCCAATATATCTTACTTTAGATTAGGGGACCAAAACTATTTGCAGTATTCTAGCTGAGGCCTGACTAGTACGTTTTTAGCAAAATTTCCCTATTTTTATACTTCATTCCCTTTAAAATAAAGGCTAATATACCATCTGCCTTTTTTTTTTAAATTACCCGCTGAACCTGGATGCTTGCAATTTATGAATGGGGACTCCTAAATCCCTCATTGCTTTCTGTAGTCTTTCCCATTCAAACAATATTCAGCTCCTTTATTCTTTCTGCTAAAGTGTTTATTCTCACAATTTCCACATTATATTCCATTTGTCAAGTTTTTGCCTACTCAATTAATAATTGTCTAAAACGGGCTAAGAAATTAGACTGCAGGGAAGATCAGTGAATGAGCAATGCAGACAATGAAGCAGATATTTTATAATGCTGAGCAAAAATATATTCTGGTCAAAAAGAAAGACTCAATGAAAAAATGAACCACCCATGGTTAACAAAAGCAGTCACAGGGAATATCTAATCAAACAATAAGGCATGCAAAGTGGCGAAAACTGTGGTAGGCTAGAGGATTGGAAACATTTTAGCAGATGGTTAAAACACAAATAAAAAAGGATAAAACTGATGATAAAAGTAATTTGGCAAGAAATATAAAAATAAAGAGCTTCTGTGGGGATATAAGAAAAGACTAGCTCAAGTGTGGGACCTTGGAGAATGTGGCTGGGAAATTGATAATGGGGAACAGAGAAATGATAGATAATTTAAATGAATACTTTACATCAATCTTCACAGTGGATGACACTGAAAACATTGAAAATGTAACAAGTAAGCAACGCTCTTAATAGGGGAGAAGGTCTTATAATAGTCTCTATCATGAGGGATAAAGTATTTGACAAACTAATTTGACAAACTGATAGCTGATAGTATTAGCATAGATTGAACATAGAATATTACAGCGCAGTACAGGCCCGTCAGCCCTCAATGTTGTGCCGACCTGTGAAACCAATCTGAAGCCTATCTATTCTACACTACTCTATTTTCATCCATATGTTTATCCAATGACCATTTAAATGCCCTTAAAGTTGGTGAGTCTACTACTGTTGCAGACAGTGCATTCCATGCCCCTACTACTTTCTGAGTAAAGAAACTACCTCTGACACCTGTCCTATATCCATCATCCTTCAATTTAAAGCTGCGACTCCTTGTGTTAGCCTCATCATCATCCAAGGAAAAAGACTCTCACTGTCCACCCTATATAATCCTCTGATTATCTGATATGTCTCAATTAAGTCACCCCTCAATCTTCTTCTCTCTAATGAAAACAGCCGCAAGCCCCTCAACCTTTCCTCGTCTGATACTCCATATCAGACAACATTCTAGTAAATCTCCTCTGAACATTTCCAAAGTTTCTACATCTTCCTATAATGTGGTGACCAGAACTGTACGCAATATTCCAAGTGTGGCCGCACCAGTGTTTTGTACAGCTACAGCATGATCTCATGGCTACGAAACTCAATCCCTCTACCAATAAAAGCTAACACACTGTATGCCTTCTTATCAACCCTATCGACTTGGATGGCAACCTTTAAGTCTGAAGAAGGGCTCATGCCTGAAACGTCGATTCTCCTGCTCCTTGGATGCTGCCTGACCTGCTGCGCTTTTCCAGCAACACATTTTCAGCTCTAACCCATCATCCAGGTCATTTATAAAAATGACATACAGTAGTGGCCCCAAAACAGATCCTTGCGGTACACCACTAGTACCTGAACTCCAGGATGAACATTTCCAATCAACCACCATCCTCTGTCTTCTTTCAGCTAGCCAATTTATGATCCAAACAGCTAAATCACCCTCAATCCCATGCGTCTGTACTTTGTGCAATAGCTTACCATGGGGAACCTTATCAAACGTCTTATTGAAATCCATATGCACCACATCAACAACTTTACCCTCATCCATCTGTTTGGTCACCTTCCCAAAGAACTCAATAAGATTTGTGAGGCATGACCTACCCTCCACAAAACTTTGTTCACTATTCCTAATCAACTTATTCCTTTCTATATGATTATAAATCCTATCACTTTTAATCTTTTCCAACACTTTACTCACAACCAATATAAGGCTCACTGGTCCAGGATTACCAGGGTTGTCTATGTTCCCCTTCCTGAACAAGGAACAATATTTGCTATCTTCCAGTCTTCTGGCACTATTCCTGCAGACAATAATGACAAAGATCCAAGCCAAAGACTCTGCAATCTCCTCCCTGGCTTCCCAGTGAATCCTAGGATAAATCCCATCTGGCCCAGGAGGTTTATCTATTTTCATACTTTCCAGAATTGCTAACATCTCCTCCTTGTGCACCTCAATTCCATCTATTCTAGTAGCCTGTATCTCAGTACTGTCCTCGACAACATCTTTTTCCAATATGAATACTGATGAAAAATATTCAGTAGCACTTCTACTAACTTCGCTGACTCCACACACAACCTCCCACTTCTATCCTTGATTGGCCCTAACCTTTCTCTCATCATTCTTTTATTCCTGATTTACCGACAGAAAGCCTTAGAGTTTTCCTTGATCCTACCTGCCAACAACTTCTCATGTCCCCTCCTGCCTCTTAGCTCTCTCTTTAGATCTTTCCTGGGTAACCTGTAACTCTCAAGCACTCTAACTGAGCCTCACATCTCATCCTAACGTAAGTCGTCTTCTTCCTTTTGACAAGAGATTCAACTTCTTTAGTAAACCATGGCTCCCTCGCTCGTACGTACTTACCAAGGACATGCTGTTCCTAAATCTTGCCTAATCGCATCATAATTGCTTTTCCACCAGCTATAACTTTTGCCCTGCGATATATACCTATCCCTTTCCATCGCTAAAGTAAACATAACTGTATTATGGTCACTATCACCAAAGTGCTCACCTACGTCCAAATCCAATATCTGGCTGGGTTCATTACCCAGTACCAAATCAATGTGGCTTCGCCCCTTGTTGGCTTGTTTACATACTATGTCAGGAAACCCTCCAGCACACATTGGATAAAAGCTGACCAATCTAAAGTACTCAAACTAAAGTATTCCCAATCAATATTTAGAAAGATAAAGTCCCCCGGAACAACTACCCTGTCACTCTCGCTCCTATCGAGAATCATCTTTGCTATCCTATCCTCTACATCTCTAGAACTGTTCGGAGGCTTACAGAAAACTCCCAGCAGGATGACCACTCCTTTCCTGTGTCTAACCTCAGCCCATACTACTTCAGTAGATGGGTCCTCAAATGTCCTTTCTGCCATCATACTCTTGACCTTCATTAACATTGCCACACCTCCCCCCTTTTATCATCTTCTCTGTTCTTACTGAAAGATTGAGGCTTGGTTAACATGCAGATGACAGATAATCTGGATTAATGGGTACTTTTGGGTTGGAAATATGTAGCTAGTGAAATGCGTCAAGGATCGGTCCCAGTGCCTCAATTATTTCCTATCTATATCAATGGCTTGGATGAGGGGACAGAGTTCAATGTATCCAAATTTGTAGATGATTAGAAAAAGGTGGAAGAGCATATTATGATGATAACGTAAGGAATTTGCCAGAGGAAACAGTTCAATGAGTGGTTAAAAAAATTGGCAGATGGAGTTGAATGTAGGAAAGTGTGAAGTCATGCATTTTGATAAGAAAAGTTAAAAAGTGGCCTATTAATTAAATGGATGGAGACACCAAAGAAAGTATAGCAGGGAGAGTTTTGGGTGTTCTTATGCATGAAACATAAAGTAGTTGGTATGTAAGTGCGGTAATTAAAGCTTCAAATATAAAGTTGTCATTTATTTCTCAGGGGTTGGACTTAAAAGAGGGAAGTCTTATTGCAACTATACAGGGTATTGGTGAGGTCACACCTGAAGTGCTGCATCCAGTTTTGGTCCATGTATTTAAGAAAATATGCTGGCTTTGGAGGCAGTTCAAAAAAAGATTCACTACACTCATTCCTGAGATGAAAGGAATGACATAGCAAGAATGAGTAAACAGCATAGGTCTTTCTTCAGTGGAGTTTAGAAGAATGAGATCTTTATTAAAATAAATATGGTTCTGAGGGAGTTTAATAGGATAGATGGTGAGAAGATGTTTCCACTAGTGGGGTACTCTTGGATTAGGGGACATAGTTACAGAATAGAGGGACACTTATTTAAAACTAAGATGTCAAAGAATGTATTGTCCCAGGGGATTGTGAATTTTTTGAATTCTCTACCCCACAGAGTTGTAGAGACCAGAGCACTGGAAGTATTTAGAGAAGATGCAAATTTTTGTTTTAAAGTATCAAAGAGTTGAGGATGAAGAAGAGCTGGCATGAAAAAGGAATTGAAGTCTGGGTCAAATCAGCCAAGATCTTATAAAATGGAGGACAGGTTTGAAGGGACAATGTCTTCCTAACTCTTATGCTATGTTCTTATGTAAGCCTTTGAAGACAATTTGTGCGTAGTAATTTCCCAAATACAGCAATGAGACAGCAATGGGTGGCACAGTGGTTAGCACTGCTGCCTCACAGCATCAGAGACCCGGGTTCAATTCCTGCCTCAGGCGACTGACTGTGTGGAGTTTGCACATTCTCCCTGCGTGGGTTTCCTCTGGGTGCTCAAGTTTCCTCCCATAGTCCAAAAATATGCAGGTTAGGTGAATTGGCCATACTAAATTGCCCATAGTGTTAGATGAAGGGGTAAATGTAGGGGAATGGGTCTGGGTGGGTTGTGCTTCGGCGGGTCGGTGTGGACTTGTTGGGCCGAAGGGCCTGTTTCCACACTGTAAGTAATCTAATCTAATCTATGCTACAGCACTTAGTCTGTTTTAGGCAATATTGATTCAGGGAACTAAGACAGCAGACCTCAGTTTATCATCTCGTTTAAAAAAATGAGTCCTCCAACAGTGCAGCATTTCCTCAGGACTGCACTGAAGTGTCAGCTTGTATTAAATGCTCACATTTCTGAAGCAATGAGCTACAGTTGGCACTCAAAATGCTACTGCATTTTTTCTGGCTTTATCTACCTGCACTCAATTTCAGGGACCGGTGTATTGAATTTCGAGGCATTTTTGTTCATCTATATTCTTTCGAGTAATTCCATTGCAGAATACAGCCATCTACTGTCTCCTAATTGAACTGGAGAATACAGAGTAACTTACAAACAAATGTTTTAACTATATTAAGAAGCCAAAGCCATGCAGTAATGAACACACAGGAATCAATTATTCTAACCATGACTGGAACAAAGTGTGATAATTGTTGACCTGGAAGCAGTACTGTAAAGAAAATTTGTCATTTAATCAAAAGATTTTTACGATATTGCATCAATTGTAAAGGAATCAATTGTAATTTCTTTGGCTAACATGAAACATTGGTCCATGTGACGCATATTTTTACAGGGAGTGATATGACTGCCTGAGATAGTCTTTGCTAATCCATGTGTAATTTATGTTATGTACTTGCTACAATTTGCCTGTTAATTGATATTCAATTTTTATAGATTCTTATTTGGGCTAAAGTAAAAGCTACATAAAGATGAAATCTTGCTGATAGTTTCTTCATCTGTGATTTCTGTGGTAATCTTGGTTATTTTGGTTATTGCTCTCCGATAGGAGTCATAACAAAAGAACCAACAGCAGGACAACATTTGCAGGTAAACCAAGCTTTTAAAACATCATTCATGGATGTGGGCATTGCTGGCTAGGCTAGCATTAACTGCCCATCTCTCGTACCCAGCCCTTGAGAAGACACTGAACAAATATTTTGCATTAATATTTTCTGTGAAAAAGAACATGGAAGCTAGGGAACTTCAAAAGAGTCTTGAAAAGATTTCATATTACAGAAGAGGAGTTGCTGGAGGCTTTAAAATGCTGTGATGATGCTGCTCCTTTAATAAGGTTATGTTGTTAGAATGCAGAACATTACAGCGCAGTACAGGCCCTTTGGCCCTCGATGGTTTCACAGGTCAGCACAACAATTGAAAGCCCACCTAATCTATAAAATTCTATTTTCATCCATATGTCTATCCAATGACCATTTAAATGCCTTAAAGTTGGCGAGTCTTACTACTGTTGAGGGCAGTGCAACATTGATCTTGGCATTTTCTTTTCAGAGAGGTCATAAAAGACACAGACTCTTAAAAGTCTGGACTTGGATGGGTTTTATGGCCAATTTGAATATAGCTAACAGATAATGCCTCAGGCAAAAGGTTTTCAAGTTAAAAAAATCACTTGTACAATGAAAGGGGAGTGGCCAGTTCTCCCAGCTCAGCTTTTCTCTAGTTTGCATTGGTCTGGCTATTCACTGAAAGCAGTCAGGGCAGTTGTAAAAGCTGCCGGACCCAAAGAAGCAGGCCCAGGCTGATCGTACTCTCTCTCCGACATCTCTCCTGTCAGACCCCATGTTTGATTTTACCTTTTGTGCCAAGGGGTGTTTATGGGGATTGTTGCCTGTATTTGGAATAGCATCATTAAGTTGGGATAAATTGTTGGGTTCTCGGGCAGGTTAAGTTATTTTGTTTGTGTTTCATTCGGTAATCTTGTAAATAAACCCTGTTTTGTTTAAAACTAAGTGGTTTGACTAGCTGCATCACTCCTGGAATATCCGTGTTACATCTCCTAAAACAACTAGTAAAGTTAGGATCTTTCTTGGAATGCTTTGAGGGAGACTGGGGGCTCTTTGCTGGATTTGTTCTGTTTTTCTAAATTGGGATTAGGGTTGTTGGACACAAAGTCAGACAATCATAGGTGTTAGTATCTTTTGTTATGGATGATGAATTCGGTTGGTTTAAGCAGTGCTTGGCATAGCAATGGCTCTTTCAGTCACCAAGAGTTTTCTGGGGGTGGAAGAAGTAACTTTTGGGGGTTTTGCAAAAGCTGAATGAGGCTAAACTGCTGGAATTAGCAGACAAGCTGACACTTCAGTGCAGTCCTGAGGAAATGCTGCACTGTTGGAGGACTCCTTCCATGAGGGGAGATAATTACAGCCATAGCTCAGCATTTAAATTTGTTGGGAACGCCATCAGAATCTTTTGAGATGGCTAAAATTCAATTTAAAATGAAGCAGTTTGAGTTAGAGGCAAAAGACAAGGACAACAGAAATGAAACAGTTTGAATTACAATTAACAGCAGAGAAAAGAGAAAAAGAATGAATCGCATTTGCAGAGCAAAAAGAAAAAGAGAAAGAAGAGAAAGAAAGAGAGAGAGAAGAGAAGGAAAAAGAGAGACAAGAAAGGAAGAAAAAGAGGGAGTTTGAACTTCAGAAATCGACACTTGGACAGGAATTCAAAAATTCACTTTCTGAAATAGTGAGAACTCATGCAGAAGAGCAGAGAGTTAAAAGGGCAAGATTAGCAGCTGAAATGGCTGATGATTATGAGTTGGTCCATAAATCAAAGTTTGCTTCCAAAATCAATGTCAATCCATGACGAATAGGAATTGGGGAAAAGAGAAATGGAAAGGGAAAGGTAGGTCTCGGTGAAGATCGTAAGGATAACTTACCACAGGGTAAAGAGAAGTTAAAAAGCTCTGGTGTTTTCACTGCAGTACAGTAGACTACATGAAATCACAGTGTTGGCGGGTTAGGAAAAGCACTGGGAAGCCAGATGTAGGAAAACAGGATAAGCCAGTGAATTTTGTTGGAAAGCACAGTGGAGACTAGAAGGCTGCACCAGAATGTACAAGTTGGTCAAAGGTTGGTTAAGGAGGAAGTGCCAGACCCTCTTAAACAAACATTTGCTAAGGTAAAGTTTATTTGCATAGTCCAGGGGCAGCAGGTAAAGAGGTTACAGTATTAAGTGACACAGGATCCTCTCAATCTGTGATGTTGGAAGATGAGGAGATATGTACCTCTGAAGGACTACTGCCAGAAAAGATACTAGTAACTGGAATTCACGGTGAGATAAAAGGCGCTCAATTATATAAAGTGAGGTTACAGTGTTCAGTGAAGAGTGAAAAAGTTGTGGTATGAGTACTGGATAAACTCTCAGCCCCAGGAAGACAATTTGTTCTTGCTAATGTTATAGCTGGTTCACAGGTAGGAGTGCTGCCTACTGTGGTTGAAAAGTCAGTAGAAACTCAGCCAACTGAATTATTGTAAGACATATATCCTGGGACATTTCCTGAGTGTGTGGAAACGAGGTCACAAAGGCACCAGTTGAAACAGGAGAGATCAAAAAGTACAGATAAGAAAGTTGAATTGGAATTAGCAGAGACTCTGTTTGATCAGATGGTTGAGACAAACCAGGCGCAGACAGATGACACAGCAGACATCTTTAACTCAGATACATTAACTGAATTACAGCAGAAAGACTAAAAATTAAAGCAACTGTATCAAAAAGCATACACAGAAAAAGAATCTGAGTATATCCCTGAATGCTACTATCTTAAAAATGATGTTTCAATAGTGAAATGGAGACCATCACATATTCAGGCTGATGAGAAATCAGGTCTTATTGCCAGTGGGTTATAGAAAGGTTGTGTTGCGAGTGGTGCATGAGCTGCCACCAGGGGGTCAGCTAGGAGTGAGAAAAACTAAAGCTAACATACAAAAACATTTTTACTGGCTTGGACTGCACAATTATGTAGTTGAATTTTGCCAGACATGTAATACATGTCAGGTAATTGGAAAACTGCAGGGAGTAATAAAACCCACATCTTTAATACCTATTCCTGCATTTGAGGAGCCTTTTACAAGAGTCTTAATTGGTTGTGTAGGACCCCTACCACAAACAAAATGTTGGAATCAGTATTTTTTAAACAATAATGCATGTTTCCACTAGATTTCCAAAAACCATTCCATTATGCAATATCACAGCTAACAGGATTGTAGAGGAGTTACACAAATTTTTCACTAGATATGGACTACCCACAGAAATACAATCAGATCAAGGGTCAAACTTCACATTGAAATTATTCAAGGAAGTTATGGACAGCTTAGGAACAAAGCAATTCAAATCTACTGCGTACCATCCAGAATTGCAGGGGTGGCATCAGATATTAAAGACCATGTTGAGGGCTTATAGTCAAGACTATCCAGATGATTGGGATGAGAGAGTTTTGTTTATACATTTTGTGATCAGAGATGCATCAAATGAATCAACTAAATTGAGTCCATTTGAATTAGTCTTTGTGTATGAAATGAGAGTACTGCTAAAATTGATTAAGGAGAAATTGGTAAGTCTTAATTCAGAGACCACATATTTGGACTATGTGTCAAATCTAGGGAACAATTAAATAGAGCGGGGGTGTTGGCTAAACAACATTTAAAAGTATCACAGCATACAATGAAACAGAAAGCAGACAAGAAATCAAAAATTCTCAATTTTGCTATTGGAGATAAGGTGTTAGCGTTACTTCCAGTGATAGGTGAACCTTTAAAAGCAAAGTTTAGTGGACCTTATCAAGTCGAAAGGAAATTGAGTGAGGTGAACTACTTGATAACTGTTTAATTTTGGACAGAAAGAAATCTCACAGAGTGTGACATGTGAATATGCTCAAAAGGTATTTTGACATGGAAGGAAAGCGAAATGAGACCGTGTTATAGGTTACAACACAGAGTGAAGAGCCAAGTTCAGAGGATTCTGAATTGGACATTCCTCAAATTAAATTGGACAATGAGGAAGATGTTAAAAATTAGGATAATGATTGAGTTACCTTCCAGAAGAAAATTGAAATGACCTGAAACAGTTATTACTAATACAGGGGGAAATATGTGGAAATAAGATGGGAAGTACTAATTTAATCGTGCATGATGTAGATAAAGGAGATGTTGTTCCAATTAAGCAACATTCTTATAGGCATAACCCTCTAAAGTTGGCCCAAGTTCAAAAGGAGATTGAATGCATGCTCCAAGATGACATAATCGAAGTGACTGGAGCTCACCCATAGTGATGGTGCCAAAACCAGATGGTACCCAATGGTTATGTGTGGACTATCGCAAAGTCACTGCAGTTACAAAGACTGATGCATATCCAATTCTGCTTTTGGAAGACTGTGTTGAAAAGGTGGGATAAGCAACTCATATTTCTAAGTTGGACTTGCTCAGGGGATACTGGCAGGTACCGTTTTCAGAAAGAGTGAAGGCAATTTCGGCTTTCGTAACGCTGAATAGACTATATCAGTTTAAAGTCATGACATTTGGTATGAAAAGTGCACCAGCCACATTTCAGACATGAACCAATAAGGTCATTTCTGGATTATCCAACTGTATCATACATATAGATGACCTGGTGACTTTTAGTCACACATGGAAAGAACATTTGCAACATGTATCAGACTTGTTTGATCGACTTCGGAAGGTAGGCTTGGTGGTAAATCTGGCTAAAGGTGAATTTCCCAAAGCCCAAGTCACCTTCATGGGTCACATTACTGGACATGGACAAATGGCACCACAGGATCCAAAAACAAAGGTAACTGGGGAGTTTCCCATATCATCGACAAAAAGAGCAGTACTGCGGTTCCTAGGATCGAGAAGATTTTCTCAAACATTCATACCAAATTTTAGCAGTGTGGCTGCTCCGCTCACTGAATTGCTAAAGAAAGGCATGAAGTTTCAGTGGACAGAGGAGTGTCAGAAGGCATTTGACAGCCTGAGTGCTGTGTTAACCACTGTCCCAGTATTGGCCATACCTAATTATGCAAAGCCATTCAAGGTAGCTATCAATACAAGTGACGTGGATGTTGCAGGAAGACAACGAGAAGACAGAAAGATCTATTAGCTATTTCTCCAGGAAATTGAACATTCATCAGCAGAAATACTTAACCATTGAGAAGGAGACTTCGCACTTTGTGTTGGTGTTACAACATTTCAATGCTTATGTTACCAGTAACATATCTGAGACAATCATAAACACTGATTATAACCCACTGAAGTTGATGGAGATATTTAAGAACAAAAATGCCACATTGTTTAGATGGAGCTTGTTGTTCCAGAAATTCAATTTGAAAATTGTGCATGTGATAGGACAAGCAAACGTGATTGCCGATGCATTGTCGAAACTTGTGAGAAATAGAGGCGTTCGATGGTAGGTGTAAAACAGATTGTAATAATGCATGCTTGCATGTTTATAGTCAATGTAATGTATGTACGTATTATAGGGTTTAAATTAAGAGGTTTTTAAAATAAAGCCATCTTTGTATATTGATGGTTTGTTTTTTGTCGGGGGGAGATGTGATGAAGGAGCAGGTTAAAGGAGCAGCAGCAGCATAAACCAGGGAACTATAGACCAGTAAGCCTTACATCAGTGATGACAAGTTGTTGGAAGGGATTCTGAGGGACAGGATTTACATGCATTTGGACAGGCAATTTAGGGGTAGGGATAGCCAGGAAAATTGACATTTCTGGCCTGAGCCCTTCTTCAGGCTCCAGCCCTAACATCGATTCTCCTGCTCCTCGGATGCTTTTCCAGCAACACACTCTCAACTCTGATCTCCAGCATCTACAGACCTCACTGTCTCCCCGTAGGGATAGTCAGCATGGCTTTGTGTGTGGGAAATTGTGTCTCACCAGCTTAGTCATTTTGAAGAGGTGACAAAGACGATAAAGGCAGAGTGGTAGACATTGTCTGTATGGACTTCAGCAAAGCATTTGACAAGGTGCCAGTTGTAAGACTGGTTAGTAAGGTTAGATCACATGGGATCCAAGAGGAACTAGCCAATTGGATACAAAGTTGGTTTGAAAGTAAGAGACAGAGACTGGTGACGAAGGGTTGTTTTTTGGACTGGAGGCCTATGACAGTGGGATGCCATAAGGATGAGTGCTGGATCCACTGGTTTTCTTCATTTATATACATGATTTGGATGTGAATATAGAAGGTATGGTTTGTGGACGGCACGGTGGCACAGTGGTTAGCCTCACAGCGCCAGAGACCCAGGTTCAGTTCCCGCCTCAGGCGACTGACTGTGTGGAGTTTGCATGTTCTCCCCGTGTCTGCGTGGGTTTCCTCCGGGTGCTCCGGTTTCCTCCCACAGTCCAAAAATGTGCAGGTTAGGTGAACTGGCCATGCTAAATTGCCCATACTGTTAGGTAAGGGGCAAATGTATGGGTCGGTGTGGTCTTGTTGAGCCAAAGGGCCTGTTTCCACACTGTAAAGTAATCTAATCTAAGTTTGCAGAAGATGCAAAAATAGGTGGTGTAGTGGACAGTGTATCAGATTATTTCAGAGTACAATGGGCCAAGGAGTGGCAGACAGAGGTGGTGCATTTTAGGGAGACAAACCAGGGCAGGACTTATACAGTTTATGGTAGGGCCCTGTGGAGTGAGCCAAAGTAAGAGACCTAGAGGTGCAGGTACATCGTTCCTTGAAAGTGGAGTCGCAGGTAGACAGGGTGGTGAAAGCATTTGGTACACTTGCCTTCATTGGTCATAACACTGAGTATAGGAGTTGGGATGTCATCATACAGTTGCATAGCACATTGGTGAGGCCTTTTTGTATACTGCATACAATTTTAGTTGCCATTTTTTCAGAAGGATGTTGTCAAATTCGAGAGGGTGCAGAAAAGGTGTACAAGAATGTTGACGGGACTGGAGGGTTTGAGCTATAGGAAGAGGCTCAATAGGTTGAGGGTTTTTTTTCCCTGGAGCATTGGAGACTGAGGGGTGACCTTATAGAGGTTTATGAAATCATAAGGGGCACGGATAGGATGAAAACTCAATGGTGGTGATGGAATCCAAAATTAAAGGACGTGGGTTTAAGGTGGGAAGGAAAGGTCTAAAAAATCATCTGAGAGATAATGTTCTCATGCAGATGGTGGTGCCTTAATGAAACTAAATGCTGGAGGAAGTGGTGGAGATGGATACAATTACAACATTTAAAAGACATCGGGATGGGTATATGAATAGAAAGAGTTTAGAGGGATACGGGCCAAATGTTGGCAAATGGGATTGGATCAGATTGGTATGCTTGATTGTTACAGATGAGTTGGATCAAAGGGTCTGTTTCCGTGCTGAATGACTCTAAGGGGCTGGTGAGCCTCCTTCTTGAACGACTGCAATCCACTTTGTTAATGTAGACCTAGAATGCTGTTAGGGAGGGACTTCTAGGATTTTGACTCAATGACACTGAAGGAACTACAATATATTTCTAAGTCAGGATGATGAATGACTTGGAGGGGAACATGCAGATGGTAGTATTCCCATGTGCTGTCTTTGTTCTTCTGGATGGTGGTGTTCCTGTGTTTGGAAGGTGCTGTCTAAGGAACTTTGGTAAATTTCTGCAGTGCATCTTGCAGATGGTAAAGATGCTGTTACCCAGCATGGTGCCAATCAAGTGACTTGCTTTGTCCTGGATGGTGTCAAGCTTCTTGAGTGTTGTTGGAAATGCATTAATCCAGGCAAGTTGGGAACAGCCCATCACTTGCCTGACTTGTGCCTTGAGGAAGGTGGATTGGCTTTGGTGAGGCAGGAGGCGAGTTGCTTTGCTGCAGGATTTCTACCTTCTGGTCTGCTCTTGTAGCCACAGTACGCATATGATTAGTCCAGTTTAGTTTCTGCAGAATGTTGATAGTAGGGAATTCAGTGATGGTAATGCCATCGAATGTGATGGGGCAATAGTTAGATTCTCTCTTACTGGCAATGATCATTGCCAGGCACTTGTGTGACACAAATGTCACTTTCCACCTGTCAGCCCAAACCTGGACATTGCAGCAATGGAACATTGACTCCTTCAGTAACTGAGGAACTGTGAATGGTGCTGAACATAGTGCAATCATCAGCAAACACCACCTCTGATCTTATGATGGAGGAAAGGTAATTAATGAAGCAGCTGAAGATAGTTGTACCCAGAACACTATCCTGAAGAACTCCTGCAGACCTACAACATTCACACCCATCATCCTATGTGCCAGGAATGATTCCAATCAGCGGACAGTTTTCCCCTGAGATCCATTGATTCCAGTTTTGCGAGGGCTCCTTGAAGCCGCACTCGGTCAAAATGTAACCTTGATGTTAAAGGCAGTCAATCTCACCTCACCTCTGGAATTCAGCTTTTTTGGCCATGTCTGAATCAAGGTTTTAATGAGGTCAGGAGCTGAGTGGCCCTGGCAGAACCAAAACAGGGCCTCACTGAACAGGTTGTTGCAAAGTAGCTGCTGCATTATAGCATTTTTGATGACATCATCCATCACTCTACTGATGATCATGAGTAGATTGATGAATTTAATAAGTGGCCAGGTTGGATTTGTTCTGATTTTTGTACACAGGAAATACTTACGCAACTTTTCAGTCAAATTTTCAGCACTATTGTCAGGGTCAATAGCCTTTAAGGTATCCAATACTTGCAATCATGATTCTGTGATTGCAACTTGATATCACGTGGAGTGAATTGAACTGACTTCTGGGGGAGACCGACATTGAATTTTTTGAATAAGTCACAAGGAGGATTGATGAGGGCTGAGCAGTGGACGTGATCTACATGGAATTCAGTAAGGTGTTTGACAAAGGAGTTTAAGACAGAAATCCAGGGGGCTAGGGTGGAAGTTTAGAGCTAGAACCAGCAGCGGCGAGAACAAAGGGTGGCACGGTGGCTCAGTGGTTAGCACTGCTGCCTCACAGCGTCAGGGACTTGGGTTCCATTCCATTGGGTTCTTATCTTCTACATCTTTGGAATTATTTGGAGGCCTATAGAAATCTCTCAACAGTGTAACCTCTCCTTTTCTGTTTCTAATCTCAGCCCATACTACCTCAATAGTCGAGCCCTCAAATGTCCTTTCTGCAACCTTAGTACTATCTTTGACTAATTGCCACACGACTTCTCTTTTATCATCTTCTCTGTTCTTACTGAAACCTCTAAATTCCAGAAACTGCAATAACCATTCCTGTCCCTGCTCTACCCATGTCTCTGAAATGGCCACAACATTGAAATCGCAGGTACCAACCCATGCTGCAAGTTCACCCACCTTATTCCGGATGCTACTAGTGTTTAAGTAGGCACACTTCAAATCAGCGTCTTGCATGCCGGTGCCTTCTTGCAATCTTGAAATTTTATTTCTGACTTTGCTACTCTGCCATATACTTGAACTACAATTTTACTTCCCATCCCCCTATTGAATTAGTTTAAACCCACCCTAATGCTCTTTATGTAGAAGATAAGACAGCAAAGATGATCCTCGATAGGAGCGAGAGTGACAGGGTAGTTGTAATAGGGGACTTTAACTTTCCAAATATTGACTGGGAATACTATAGTTTAGATGGGTCCGTTTTTGTCCAATGTATGCAGAATGGTTTCCTGACACAATATGTAGACAGGCCAATAAGGGGGAGACCACATTAGATTTGGTACTGGGAAATGAACCCGGCCAGGTGTTAGATTTGGAGGTAGGTGAGCACTTTGGTGATAGTGACCACAATACGGTTATGTTTACTTCAGTGATAGAAATGGATAGGAATGTACTGTAGGACAAGAATTATAGTTGGTGGAGAGGCAATTACGATGCAATTAGGCAAGATTTAGGATGCACAATTGAAATGTGGAGCTTATTCAAGGACGAGCTACTGCAGATCCTTGATTCGCATGTACCTGTCAGGCAGGGAGGAGGTTGTCGAGCGCGGGAGCCATGGTTTACTAAGGAAGTTGAATCTTGGGTTAAGAGGAAGAAGAAGGCTTATGTGCGTATGTTAGAATGAGATGTGATGGCTCAGTTAGGATGCTTGAGAGTTACAGGTTAACCAGGAATGACCTAAAGAGAGAGCTAAGAAGAGCCAGGAGGGGACATGAGATGTTGTTGGCAGAAAGGATCAAGGAAAACCCTAAGGCTTTCTATAGGTATATTAGGAATAAAAGAAAGATTAGAATAAGATTACGGCGAATCAAGGATAGTGGTGGGAAGTTGTGTGTGGAGTCCGAGGAGATGGGGAAGAACAAAATGAATATTTTTCATCAGTATTCACACTCAACAAAAAATGATGTCGAGGAGAATACTGAGATACAGGCTACTAGGTTAGATGGGATTGAGGTGCATAAGGAGGTGTTAGCAATTCTGGAAAGTGTAAAAATAATTATGTCGCCTGGGCGTGATGAGATCTATCAATGTCTAGTCTTTGACTTTTAACTTTATGTCATCATTATCTACAAGAATAGTGCCAGAAGACTGGAGGATAGCAAATGTTGCTCCCTTGTTCAAGAAGGGAAGTAGAGACAACCCTGGAAATTCTAGACCTATCAGCCTTACTTTGGTTGTGGGTAAAGTGTTGGAAAGGGTTATAAGAGATAGGATGTATAATCATGTAGAAAAGAATAAGTTGATTAGGGTTAGTCAACATGGTTTTGTGAAGGGTAGGTCGTGCCTCACTAACCTTATTGAGTTCTTTGAGAGGTGGATGAGGGTAAAGTGGTTGTTGTGGTATATGCATTTCAGTAAGGTATTTGATAAAGTTCCCCATGGTAGGCTATTGCATAAAATACGGAGGCATGGGACTGAGGGTGATTTAGCGGTTTGGATCAAACATTGGCTAGCTGAAAGAAGACAGAGGGTGCTGGTTGTTGGGAAATATTCATCCTGCAGTTCAGTTACTAGTGGTGTACCGCAAGGATCTGTTTTGGGTCCACTGCTGTTTGTCATTTATATAAATGACCTGGAAGAGGGCGTTGAAGGTTAGTAAATTGGTGGATGGCACTAAGGTCAGTAGAGTTGCGAATTGTGACAAAGGATGTTGTAGGCTACAGAGAGAAACAGATAAGCTGCAGAGCTGGGCTGAGAGTTGACAAATGGAGTTTAATGCAGAAAAGTGTGAGGTGATTCACTTTGGAAGGAGTAACAGAAATGCAAAGCACTGGGCTAATGGTAAGATTCTTGGTAGTGTAGATGAACAGAGACATCTCGGTGTCCAGATACATAGATCCTTAAAAGTTGCCACCCAGGTTGATAGGGTTGTTAAGAAGGCATATGGTGTGTTAGCTTTTATTGGTAGAGGGACTGAGTTTCGGAACCATGTATAGTTGCAGCTATACAAAGCTCTGGTGCGGCCACATTAGGAGTATTGTGTACACATTATAGGAAGGATGTAGAAGCTTTGGAAAGGGTGCAGAGGAGATTTACTTGGATACTGCCTGGTATGGAGGGAAGGTCTTATGAGGAAAGGCTGAGGGACTTGAGGCTGTTTTCGTTCGAGAGAAGGTTGAGAGGTGACTTAATTGAGACATATAAGATAATCAGAGGGTTAGACATGGTGGACAGTGAGAGGTTTTTTTCTCAGATGGTGATGGCTAGCTTTAAATTGAGGGGCAATAGATATAGGACAGATCAGAGGTAGTTGTTTTTACTCAGAGTCATACGAGTGTAGAACGCACTGCCTGCAACAGTAGTAGGCTCGACAACTTTAAGGGCATTTAAATGGTCATTGGATAGATATATGGATGAAAATGGAATGGCGTAGGTTAGATTGGCTTCAGATTGGTTTCACAGGTTGGTGCAACATTGAGAACCAAAGGGCCTGTACTCTTCTATGTTCTATAAGGTTTCCCATGGGAGACTGGTTAGCAAGGTTAGATCTCATGGAATACAAGGAGAACTGTCCATTTGGATACAGAACTGGCTGAAAGGTAGAAGACAGAGGGAAGTGGTGCAGGATTGCTTTTCAGACTGGAGGCCTGTGACCATGGAGTGACACAAGGATCGATGCTGGGTCCACTACTTTTTATCATTTATATAAATGATTTGGATGTGAACATAGGAGATATAGTTAGCAAGTTTGCAGATGACACCAAAATTGGAGATGTAATTGGCAACGAAGAAGGTTACCTTAGATTCCACCAGGATCTTAATCAGATTGGCCAATGGGCTAAGCAGTGGCAGATGGAGTCTGATTTAGAAAAATGCAAGGTGCTGCGTTTTGGAAAAGCAAGTCTTAGCAGGACCTATACACTTAATGGTTATGTCCTAGGGGTTGTTGCTGAACAAAGAAACCTTGGAGTGCAGATGCATAGTTCCTTGAACGTACAGCTGCAGTGAAGAAGGTGTTTGGTATGCTTTCCTTTATTGGTCACAGTATTGAGTATAAGAGTTGGGAGGTCATATTGCGGCTGTAGAGGATGTTGGTTCGGCCACTTTTGGAATATTTTGTGCAATTCTGGTCTCCTTGCTATTGAAAGGATGTGGTGAAACTTGCAAGGGCTCAGAAAAGATTTGCAAGGATGTTGCCAAGGTTGGAGGATTTGAGCTATAGGGAGAGGCTGAATAGGCTGGGGCTGTTTTCCCTGGAATGTCGGACGCTGACGGGTGACCTTACAGGGGTTTATAAAATCATTAGGGGCATGGATAGGGTAAATAGACAAAGTCTTTTCCCTGGGGAAGTCCAGAACTGGAAGGCATAGGTTTAGGGTGAGAGGGGAAAGATATAGAAGGACCTAAGGATCAACTTTTTCACGCAGAGGATGGTGCATGCATGGAATGAGCTGCCAGAGGAAGTAGTGGAGGCTCATACAATTGCAACATTTAAAAGGCATCAGGATGAGTATATGAATAGGAAGGGTTTGGAGGGTGAGAGGGGAAAGATATAGAAGGACCTAAGGATCAACTTTTTCACGCAGAGGATGGTGCATGCATGGAATGAGCTGCCAGAGGAAGTAGTGGAGGCTCATACAATTGCAACATTAAAAGGCATCAGGATGGGTATATGAATAGGAAGGGTTTGGAGGGATATGGGCCAAGTGCTGGCAAATGGGCGTAGACTAGGTTGGGATATCTGGTTGGCATGGACGAGTTAGACCAAAGGGTCTGTTTCCATGCTGTACTTCTCTATGACATGGATCATTCACATGGCCTTTCTGGCTGAAGATTGTTGTGTGTGCTTCAGCCTTATCTTTTACACTTATGAGCTGGGCTCTTCCAACATTGAGGATGGGGATATTTATGGAGCCTCCTCCTTCGGGGAATTACTTAATTGTCCACTACCATTCACAACTGATGTGGCAGGACTGCAGAGCTTAGATCTTATCTGTTGGTTGGGGGATCACTAATGCTGCATATGCTCCTTGGTATGCAAGTGTCCTAATTTTATGCAGCTTCACATGGTTGACACTGGTGCTGTTCCTGGCATGCCCTTCTGCACTCTTCTTTGAACCAGAGTTGATCCCAAGCTAAATGATAACAGTAGAAGGGGTGGATATGGTGTACTATGAGATTGCAGATTGTGTTGGGAGTACAATCCAGCTGCAGCTGATAACCTAGAGTGCCTTATAGATGCCCAGTCTTGAGTTGTTAGATCGGTTTGAAGTCTATCTCATTTAGTACGGCGATAGCGGTACAAAACACAATGGAGGGTATGCTCAATGTGAAGACAGGTCATCATCTCCTTAAAGGACCACATGGTGGTCTCTCTTATGAGTAGCGTCATGGACAGATGCACCTGCAGTTGGCAGATTGCTAAGGATGAAGTCAAGTATGTTTTTCCCTTATTGGTTCCCTTATCACCTGCTGCAAAATCAGTCTAGCAGCTAGGTCCTTTTGGATCCCACTAGCTCGATCAGTAATACTGCTGTCAGGCCACTCAGTGATGGATCCTGAAGTTCTCACCCAGAGTACATTTTGCACCTTTGCCACCCTGGGTGCTTCCTCCAAGTGTTGTCTAATATAGATTGGTACATCATCCAAGTGAGAATTGTACATTGTAATCAGGAGGTTTCTCTGCCCATGTTTAACCTAACATCTTAAGACTTCATGGGGTCCAACATTGGGGATTCACAGGGCAACTGAATTAACAGCGTATGTCACTGTGATACCACCTTTATTCGGCCTGTTCTGCCAGTGGGACAAGACATAGCCAGGAATGGTGATTGCATCAAGTGTGACGATGACAAGTTGTTGCTTGATTAGTTTGTGGGACAGCTCTCCCAATTTTGGCATAAGATGTTAATAAAGGACATCAGTAAACCAGGTCTGTCTTTTTTAAGTAAATCAACAATGATTTCACAGTCATCATTCAGCTCTTGATTCCAGATATCAATTAAATTCAAATTTCATCATCTGCCATTGTGGGATTTGAATCCCAACCCCCAGTACATTTCCTGGACCTCTGAATTACAAGTGTAGTGAAAAACATCACAGTATTGTATATCCTCCAAATACAAAGAATAACGCAAAGCAAATATTTACACTTTGTTGACAGTCAAGAACAATTGACTGTGTCTGGCAGCAAAATAACAACATGGCGGGGGGGGGGGGGTTAGTGTGGGAGATTCAGGAAATGAAGCGGGGGTGTGTGGGGGTAACAGTGATTTATAGGGAGTGCAAATACTACAACAGTTTGCTTTGCTCTCCAACTGCTTTCAGTGAAATAGCTGGCTATTGTTAACCTCCCTTGCAGGAGCATGGGGATAGCTAATGGCTAATTGAAAGTATTCAAATACACTATCTTGAACAGATAGGTTCAATATTAATAGCAATGCATAGTCCTGATTATAATGTTTGCTGCAGCATGATACTGATTTTGGAAAAGCAATTTATTCAAACCAAAGAAACTTTGTTTGATACTAAATCAATACCACCAACCACAGAAGGATGGGTGAAGGTTGAGCCGTCAAAGATCAGACTGGACTGTTTTAGAAATTCCACACATTTGACAGGCTTGACCTACGAACCTTAGGGCTGGCAAAGAGAAAATTGAAAACATTCAGAGTCCCTGAGTTAATGCACATACACACCCGGGCCATATCCCCAGCTCACAACAGCTAAGGTAATGGAAATATCAGATCAGGGAATCTCATAATACTTGTTTGGTGAAGACAGTTTTGGATTCAGCAATGATGGAAGCCCCACTTGACTGAATTGCCTACCTTAGAAAAGGCATATGAATGAGAAAGAAGAGGAGCTGCTCACAAATGAGAACACATATCAAGGAGGGAGAGAATTAAGTAAACTCTAAAAATTAGTTACTCGGTTTCCTTTAGCAAACCAAAAAATGAACTGAAATCAAATATGAGAGTGTACAAAACATCAAGTCTGCCTAAAGGTTAGAAATATCTCCACAGAATGTGAGCCCAAAAACATTATTACCTTATTTCTCTATGAACTTTCTACGTACAATATTTAAGACATTGAACTGGCTAGTATCAATTTGCAATTTCATTGACATGAGTGACTAATGTTGCAGATATTTCTCTGCTCCTCTCAAACAGGGGAAGGGAGAAAGAGTTTGCAATGCTTGAATGATGATCAAATGAAAGGACTTTTAGTTTTCAGTTGATCATGTAAGATTCCAGTCCCAACTTGAGGTTGGAGGTAAAAGAATGGAAAATTGAACCAATGCTAATGAAAATTTCTAGTTCAGAGCAAGAGCAGGAAATGGTATCCACATAATCATCAATGGGCCAGGCTGGGGGGACTAAGCAAAATTGGAAGAAATGCTCTGCATATGTCTCAATAAAGTGAGGCATAGATAGGATGCATACAAGTCACTGATGAAGAAGCAGCACTCTGAAAGCTAGTGCTTCCAAATAAACCTGGTGTTGTGTGATTTTTAACGTTGTCCACCCCAGTTGAACACCAGTTTCTCCACATCAGGACATAATATGGGTGGGGGTCAACATTTTCACATAATCTCTGTCTCCGTTTTGTTTTCTTTCTTTGAAGGTTTCAGTTTTACTCTGGTTTTATTCTTGATTTTTACCTGAAAGACCATTGTTATCATACCATTCACATCTCCTCTGGACAGATCATCTGCTTCTTTACTTGTCTTCTTATCACTCCCATTGGCACCACCCCTCCAAATTTTATGGCATTTAATCTCTTCTGTTTTTCACCCCATCACATACTTTTTCTTTTATTCTTTCCTACCTGCAAGCCCTCCCCAATTTCCAATTTTTAATTATTAGATTTACGATTTTTCACTGTTCTAATGGAAGGTCATTTACACGAAGCATTAACTCTTTTACGCTGCAGAGAATCTGCTGACCTGTTGAGTGTTTCCAGCATTTCTGGATCCAACTGTACATTTCCAGCATCCATAACAGATTGCTTTTGGACTATTAAAAGATATGGGGAATAAGAAGCAGAATGGGATTGATTTAGCTAGGATATTGAAGGCTATGTGGAGAGAGGAGAAGAGTGGGATTAGACTTGGTGGGATATTAAAACGTATTGGCAACATGCAGGACGATGAAATTTAGGATGTGGAGAAGACATTGTATAGGTAGAAGGACCTGTTCTTGTTTCGGAACAGTCAATGATTCCAATATTACTCATCTTTTACATAGAATATTAAGGAAGTTGTCAATATTTTTAAATACTGTCCAGTCATTTCCTCCTGTTGCTTTTAGACTCAAATATATTGAAAAATATATTTCAATACGTGTATATTTTCCCAGAGGTATGACTATAGGACAGAAGTTTATATTTTCCATATTTATCTCTAATCAAATCATTGCCTTAGACACCATTCATCCAATCACAGTTTAAATGCAGACTGAAGTCTTCACCTTCTGGGCTGGAATGATCATTGTTTATGGAGTGTTGATTTGCAGAAGCGTCAGATAATTGCTCACTTCCTTTCTATCAATGCTGTAATATTACACCTATTTTTCCTATCAACCTGTTCAGAGATGTTATTCCACACCTCTGGAACAGGTGGAACTTGAACCTGTATCTCTTGGTCCAAGGGTAGGAACTCTACCATTGTACAACAAGTTGTAATATTATACTTTGGTTTGACCACACTTGGAGAACTGCACACAATGCCAATCATTGTTCTGTCAAAAGGTTATCAATGTAATGAAAAAAGCGTCAATCCATTTACAAGAATAATAACAGAAGTGAGAAGTTCTAATTGCAACCCTCACAGAGATATTTCATTGGCTGCAACTTACTGTGGGACTTTTGAAATTCTGAAAAGTGCTTTTTAAATGCAATTCATACTTATGGTTGTAAACAGATGATAAGTGGGGATCACTACCATTACCCTCACATAAATAAACTGGATAGGTACAACCATTGCAAGATAGATCTATAAACATCAAAAATTACCACAACACCCTATTAAAATAGTTATTTCATACTGGCCTGATGGGAGACTGTTCAGCGGCCATAGGGAAACAAAGATAATTCATTTCCTTCAGGATAATATTCCACTGACAGAAATTCAACCTTTCCACAGCACAGATCATTTTAAAATAGTCACCATAGTAATATGCCACAACTCCATCATGCAGCAAAACACACAATTTTTGGAGGATAAAGTGAAATAGGATGGGCAGGTTTGGCCCAAGATCTCGCAATTGCATTGTGCTAACCAGACTTGCCCATAACCATCTTGCTTCACATACACTCCAGTCTCACACTGCTATCCTCACTCACACTGGGATCACACCACTGTTCAGCAGATCACTCACCCTGCTGACACTGCTGGCAGCCTGTTGTGATGGCAAAACAGAATTGCCAATTACGCACATTACTCACTGTTTTATTGGGCCAATTGTGTCTCTCAAAGACATCCTGGGCTCGATCCTCTCCTCCATCTGTGAACATCATTATCATCTTATTACAGTTTGCTCGAATGTTTGTGCTGGACTGGAGGAGACAAACAGGGAAGACAGTTAATCTTTTTGTTTGATTGTCCAATGACCAATGATTGGCAGTCATTGCAAGTGATGATAATAATGGTCTCATCAATCGTCAAAAACCAAACAATGAATAGTTATGAACAATCAGCAGACTGGAGGCCTGAGCAGAGTGGGTACAGCCAGCGGGATAGAGGCCTGAGCAGAGTGGATACAGCCAGTGTGATGAAGGCCTGAGCAGAGTGGGGACAGCCAGCGGGATGGAGGCCTGAGCAGTGTGTGGACAATCAGCGGGATAGAGGCCTGAGCAGAGTGGGGACAGCCAACGGGATAGAGGCCTGAGCAGAGTGGGGACAACCAGCGGGATAGAGGCCTGAGCAGAGTGGGGACAGCCAACGGGATAGAGGCCTGAGCAGTGTGGGTACAGCCAGTGTGATGAAGGCCTGAGCAGAGTGGGGACAGCCAGCGGGATGGAGGCTTGAGCAGTGTGGGGACAATCAGCGGGATAGAGGCCTGAGCAGAGTGGGGACAACCAGCGGGATAGAGGCCTGAGCAGAGTGGGGACAACCAGTGGGATAGAGACCTGAGCAGAGTGGGTACAGTCAGCGGGATAAGAGACCTGAGCAGAGTGGGTACAGTCAGCGGGATAGAGGCCTGAGCAGAGTGTGGACAGCCAACGGGATAGAGGCCTGAGCAGAGTGGGGACAACCCAACGGGATAGAGGCCTGAGCAGAGTGGGGACAACCAGTGGGATAGAGGCCTAAGCAGAGTGGGGACAGCCAGCGGGATGGAGGCCTGAGCAGAGTAGGGACAGCCAGTGGGATAGAGGCCTGAGCAGAGTGGGGAGAGCCAGCGGGATAGAGGCCTGAGCAGAGTACGGATGGAGGCCTGAGCAGAGTGGGGACAGCTTGTAGAATAGAGGCCTGAGCAGAGTAGGGACAGCCAGCGGGATGGAGGCCTGAGCAGAGTGGGGATAGCCAGCGGGATGGAGGCCTGAGCAGAGTGGGGACAGCCAGCGGGATGGAGGCCTGAGCAGAGTGGGGATAGCCAGCGGAATGGAGGCCTGAGCAGAGTGAGGATAGCCAGCGGGATGGAGGCCTGAGCAGAGTGAGGATAGCCAGCGGGATGGAGGCTTGAGCAGAGTGAGGATAGCCAGCGGGATGGAGGCCTGAGCAGAGTAGGGACAGCCAGCGGGATGGAGGCCTGAGCAGAGTGAGGACAACCAGTGGGATGGAGGCCTGAGCAGAGTGAGGACAGCCAGCGGGATGGAGGCCTGAGCAGAGTAGGGACAGCCAGCGGGATGGAGGCATGAGCAGAACGGGGACAGTTGTGGGGCTGGGGACTAGTGCAGGTGTTCAGTGGCTTGCAAGTCTGGGCAGACCACGTCTGGAAGGTCTACTGAAAGACTGTAATACTTATCTTTTTAACTTTATTCCCATTTTTCAAACTTATACAATATACAACTGTGAACAATGTAACTTTTTTCCTTTCTTTTTTCTTTTATTTCTGTATCTCGTATCTAAGAACTGTAGCTAGATACTTTGTACCTAAGATGGCGCCATATCAGGCGACGGTGTAAGCTTTTCGCTGTATTCCTGTACTTGAATACACCTGACAATAAAGTATATTCTAACTCTAATACATTCAGCTATAAATGTTCACCTTTATAAAAATAACTAGCCATTGATGCTACCATTCCATTACGTATAGAGAAGACTGTAGCCAATGTTTTTGGTCCCCACTCTAAACCTCACTTCCTAGCGACTGCTCCCTCTCCCTGGCAATATTCTGATCAAATCTGTGTATTTGTCACCTTGGTGTCACACAGATCTAAAGAAGAGCTTTTGATTTATTTCCCTGCTCATAACTTTCCCATCTCAACTTACCTTCTGCTGAAACCTATACAAGTGTCTTCATTATTTCCACACTTGGCTATTCCAACATCCTGGCTGGTCTGTCATATTCTATCCTATATAATTTTGGGGTCATCGAATGCTCTGCTGCCTATATCTTACCCCTCAGCAGGTCCTGTTCCCCTGTCGCATTGTATTTCCTGATATATATTGTGTCCTGGTGAAGCAACAACTAGATGTTAAATTCTATTTTTTTCAAATCCCTCCAGCAGTGTTCTCTTCCCTATCTTTATATTCTCCACAAACCCTTCTAAGACATTTGCACTCGTCTACTTGTGGCTTCCTGTGTATACCCATTTATCATCAGCCGACGATGGCTTGAAACTTCCCAGGCCTTAAACCATGGTAATCCAACTCTAAAGCCTTCTGCATTTGAAATTTCACTTTTTAGAGTCATAGAGATGTATTGCATGGAAACAGACCCTTCAGCTCAACTCGTCCATGCCAACCAGATTACCTACCTTACCTAGTCCCGATTTGGAGATGCCGGTGTTGGACTGGGGTGTACAAAGTTAAAAATCACACAACACCAGGTTATAGTCCAACAGGTTTAATTGGAAACACACTAGCTTTCGGAGCGACGCTCGTTCATCAGGTGATTGCGGAGGGCTCGATTGTAACACAGAATTTATAGCAAAAATTTGCAGTGTGATGTAACTGAAATTATACATTGAAAAATTGATTGTCTGTTAAGCCTTTCATCTGTTAGAATACAGTGATAGTTTCACTTCTTTCATGTGTAAATCACAAAACCCTTTTTTTTAAAAACCCGGTGTGTTAGGATTGAGCCCTCCACTATCACCTGATGAAGGAGCGTCACTCCGAAAGCTAGTGTGCTTCCAATTAAACCTGTTGGACAATAACTTGGTGTTGTGTGATTTTTAACCTAGTCCCATTTGCCAGCACCTGGCCCATATCCTTCTAAACCCTTCCTATTCATATACTCATCCAAATGCCTTTTAAATGTTGCAATTGTACTAGCCTTTACCGCTTCCTCTGGCAGCTCAATCCATACATACACCACACTCTCCATGAAAACATTGCCCCTCAAGTCCCTTTTAAATTTTTTCCTACTCACCCTAAACCTATGCCCTCTAGTTTGAGACTCCCACACTCCAGGGAAAAGAACTTGTCTATTTACCCGATCCATGCCCCTCATGATTTTATAAACCTCTACAGGGTCACTCCTCAGCCTCTGATACTCCAGGGAAAACATCCCCAGCCTATTCAGCCCCTCCCTGTAGCTCAAATCCTCCAACCGTGGCAACATCCTTTTACATTTTTCCTGAACCCTTTCAAGTTTTACAACATCCTTCTGATGGGAGGGAGACCAGAATTGCACGCAATATTCCAAAAGTGGCCTAACCAATGTCCTGTACAGCCACAACATGACCTTCCAATTCCTATACTCAAAGGAAAGCATACCAAACACCTTCTTCGCTATCCTATCTACCTGCGACTCCACTTTCAAGGAGCTGTGAACCTGCACTCCAAGGTCTCTTTGTTCAGCAACACTCCCCAGAACCTTACTGTTAAGTGTATAAGTCCTGCTCTGATTTTTTTTTCCAAAATGCAATATCTCACATTTATCTCAATTATCTCCATCTGCTACTTCTCAGCCCACTGCCCCATCTGATCAAGATCCCATTGTAAACTGAGGTAACCTTCTTCACTGTCCACTACTCCTCCAATTTTGGTGTCATCTGCAAATTTTGTCACTATACCTCCTATGTTCACATCCAAATCATTTGTATAAATGATGAAAAGCAGTGGACCCAGCACCAATCCTTGTGGCACACCACTGGTCACAGACCTTCAGTCTGAAAGGCAATCCTCCACCACCACCCTCTGTTTTCTAACTTCGAGCCAGTTCTGTATCCAAATGGCTGGTTCTCTCTGTATTCCATGAGACCTAACTTTGCTAACCAGTCTACCATGAGGAATCTTGTCAAACGCTTTGCTAAGTTCATATAGATCACACCCACTTCTCTGCCCTCATCAATCCTCTTTGTTACTTCTTCAAAAAATCCAATCAAGTTCGTGAGACATGATTTCCCATGCACAAAGCCATGTTGACTACCCCTAATCAGTCCTTGCTCTTCCAAATACATGTAAATCCTGTTCCTCAGGATTCCCTCCAACAACCTGCCCACCATCAATGTCAACCTCACTGCCCTATAATTCCTTACCATCTTTCTTAAACAGTGGCAACACATTAGCCAACCTCCAGTCTTCCAGCATCTCACCTATGACTATCAATGATATCTCAGCATGGGGCCCAGCAATCACTTCCCTAGCTTCCCACAGAGTTCCAGGGTACACCTGACCAGGTCAAGAAAGCTTTTTGCTGATCTGACCTATGTTTCCTTACACTGTTCAGTGCTATACTTTGATTTATAATACTCTTGTGAAGGCTTTATTAAAGAAATCAAGGGTTACGGGTAAAAAGCAGGAGTATATAGTTGAGAAATATATCAGGCATGATTGAACTGTGCCAGAGGATGTGGTGGAGGCTGGTACAATTGCAACATTTAAGAGGCATTTGGATGGGTATATGAATAGGAAGGGTTTGGAGGGATATGGGCCGGGTGCTGGCGGGTGGGACTAGATTGGGTTGGGATATCTGGTCGGCAGGGACAGATTGGACCGAAGGGTCTGTTTCCATGCTGTACACCTCTATGACTATGACTCTATGACCTAATTCTGTTCCTATATCTTGACAAACTTGTTTTGAGATGTTTTAATATACTAAAGGTGTTAATTAGATACAAGCTCTTGTTGCACCAACAGTGAATGGGAATCAATATTCATCACCCTAAGGCTTATTCCTATTCGTTAGTGTAATGTGAATGTTGCTGGCTGCTTCAGCATTTATTGCCTATCCCTAACTGCCCAGCGAGCAACCACATTGCAATGGGTCTGGAGTCATATGTAGGCCAGACCAGGAAAGGATGTGTGATTTCCTTCCCTGAAGGACAATAGTTAACCAGAAGAGATTTTTCAACAATCAAGAATGGATAAATCAGATATTTATTGAATTCAAATTTTATCACTTGCTGGGATTCAACCTGTTGTCCCCAGAAGTTTATCTTGAGTTTCAGGATTACTAATCTAGTGACATGAAAACTATGCTACATCCTCGACTGATTGTTTCTGAATGCTCACCATCCTAACCATGACTGGGTCACAGTGAGAGACATCACAGAAGTAATTCCTCCCCAACCCTTCCCAAAGGCACAGAATCCAGCAGGTGGGCCACTTACAAATTCAGTAGCCAATAGCCTCTCATATACAAGCAATGGTCGGCTTTTACCTGGAGGAGGCAGCAAGGTTATGTACATGCAAAGTTAAAGTAGATATAGTAATATAGAATCTCCAGTTTCAAGTTGATTGATATGATATTTTCTTTCTGAGTTTTGGGTCATCCAGCTTATAGTGGGCATATCGCTTGCTCATTCTATGTGATCTTGAATCTACTAATCAATCTATTCAAGTACTTAAACAACAATGCAAATGTTGGTTTGGAGCAGCTAGGAGGTTTCTCTTCACACTTTAATGGGATGTGGGCATCACTGGCAAGGGCAGCATCTAATGCTCATCATAATTATCCCGGAACTGAGGGTCATGCTGGGTCAATTTGGAGGGTACTTATTTGTCAACCACATTGCTGTGGTCTGCAGTCGCATGTTTAGATTAGATTAGATTAGATTACTTACAGTGTGGAAACGGGCCCTTCGGCCCAACAAGTCCACACCGACCCGCTGAAGCGCAACCCACCCAGACCCATTCCCCTACATTTACCCCTTCACCTAACACTATGGGCAATTTAGCATGGCCAATTCACCTAACCTGCACATTTTTGGACTGTGGGAGGAAACCGGAGCACCCGGAGGAAACCCACGCAGACACGGGGATAATGTGCAAACTCCACACAGCATTACCCAGGGCCTCTGGATTACTTTTAACACAATTGCTATGGCACTGCACTCACCATCTCCTCATTTATGAAGGGATGTACTTGCATTAGAAGCATTTCAGTGAAGAGTCACTCGACTGATTCCTGAGATGAAGGGGTGAAAAAAGATTGAGTAGATTCGGATTAAACCCATTAGAGTGCAGGAGAATTAGAGGAGACCTTGCTTAACCATATATAATTCTTACGGGGCATCACTGGCTTAATGCTGAATATTCGCCCTCATAAGGAAGCCTGGAAACAGAATTATAATTTAAAAATACTGGTTTAAGATAAGACATGAACAGAATTTCTTCTCTCATAGGATCATTAGGATGCTGAAATTTTCCTTCAGAAACAGCAGTGAAGGTTGGGTCATTGACCGCACTCAAAGCTGAGTTAGACAGACCTTTGATTGAAAATGGGGGCAAACATTATGGGAGACAGGCAGGAAAATCGAGTTAAGCCTATAATCAGATCAGCCTGATCTAAGCAAAAGGCATTGCAGCCTCAATGAGTGAATAACCTACTCTTGCTCCTATTTCTTATGAACTTATAATTTTATGATATTCATCAGCTCTCCATGATACTGATAAACCCCATGTACAGACTTGCTTGAGATAATGTATGATGTATGTGGGTGGCACGGTGGCTCAGTGGTTAGCACTGCTGCCTCAGCGCCAGGGACCTGGGTTCGATTCCAGTCTCGGGCGACTGTCTGTGTGGAGTCTGCACTTTCTCCATGCGTCTGCGTGGGCTTCCTCCGGGTGCTCCGGTTGTCTCCCACAATCCAAAAATATGCAGGTCAGGTGAATTGGCCATGTTAAATTGCCCATAGTCTTAGATGCATTAGTCAGGGGTAAATATAAGATAGGTGAATGGGTATGAGTGGGTTACTCTTCGGAGGGTCGGTGTGGACTTGTTGGGCCAAATGGCCTGTTTCCACACTGTAGGGGACCTAAACTAATCTAGTCTCCTCTGGCAAGCAGAAATATTCGCACATAGTCAAACAGCCTTGATACACCCTTACATGGGCATGTTGGAATCTGATTTTGTCAATTTTATCATTTTCTCCTCTCCAACCACCTCATTGTTGAATAGTTTCATCAATATCAACACAGAACCCCTTCAACAAGATTATTTTTCATCATCACATGAGAAGGGATTTGAAGATATTTGTACCAAATTCTTCTGGTGCTCTGGCTGAGATCAACTAACATGGCACAGGTCAGGAACTAAATTTTAGACGTTTACATCCATGAGATTGTGAGAGATTAATATGTATATATAAAGGTTCAAAGTGGTTCTGAATTGTTTTGAAAATAATATCAATTAGTTTTATTTTATGGATTTAATATGTTACTTTCGATAAGAACTTAAAGCAGACTGGTTAATGTTATGATTTTTAGCCTAGGATTTGTTCCCAGATATGTCTCCTTTTCTGCCAGCATTACACCACCAACACGAATGATCTGGCTTCTCTTTTGGCTGTATCTATCTTCATTTTCAGTTCGACAGCCAGCAATAATGCTTTCCTCCTAGAGCTTGAACATTCAACTAAACATTTTCCACCTATGCTGTCTTAAAGCAAAACAAAATCTATGATGACAGCATGCCTGCATCAGGAACAAAATAAAGAATCAAAATGAATCAGGTAAGATCTCTAAATGGACATGTGACATTCAATACTAGTAAGTGGAAGAAATCACACTTTTTTTTTAATTTAAAAGTGTGGGAATTCAAAAAAGCTCCTCAGAACAGCAACAGATTGAAAGAAACCTCCAAAGGGAATTTTAGCATCACTATCTTTATTTGTCGGACAATGATTCATCAAAGTTTAACACAGTAGCCATCCTAAGTATAAAACACTGCAAGGCTCCATTTTAATTCAGAATTGCACAGGAAGATCTGAGGCAACATTTTCAGATTAGAGAATTTTGAATGCAAGAGAAAGGTTTGTTTTAGAAATCAACCACAATATTGCTGAAAGGGGCTAGGCAATCTGCAACCACAGAACTTGTGAAAAATCAATAAATATTGTCTCTTCAGAAAAGTGTGCCCTATTCACTGAGACTACGTGTGCTAGCAAACTTCAAATATTTAACTACAGAAGCTTATCACAGCTGCTGAGTCTGACTTCAAGTTTTCAACCGTACCAGTTGGATAAGAAAAATCCTTAAGCAAGTAACTGGTCAGAGATGTCAATTGAATTTATTTTTGAAATTATTAGTATTTTTATAAATATTTACTTCTAATCTTGTATTTTATCTCATAATTGCATTGCATTTTAACTTAGTGACTTTCAGCAAAGTTTTACACTAAACTTTCACTGTTCAATGTGAAAACTGTGGAGGCACTTTATGATCATGGTACAAAGCTAAAGTTTAGATTGAGTATCTAGGGGGATTAAAAAAAAACTTTCATTAGATGGACGGTTGTAATTGGAGGAAATAAATTAAAATAATTAGTAAAATAACCAGGGAGAGATGATAAGAAATCTTTTTACAGAGTGAGTTTTTATGATATTGTATGCAGTGCGTGAAAAGGCGATAAAAACAGTTGCAATTGTAACTTACAAAAGAGAAAATTGTGCAGACCTATGGGAAAAGAGAACTGAAGTATTTGGAGAGCTCTTTCCAATAGCTGGCATAGGTATGCTGGGTTAAACTGCCTTCTGTGTTATATCATTTTGTGAATCAGTTTGGCTCAGATGGCAGCAGCGTTACCTCTGAGTTAGGAGCTTCTGCGTTCAAGTCCTACTGCAGAATTTCGGTAAATAATGTAAGATGGTAGTACTGCGGAAGTGCTACATTATCCTGGTCATCTTTTGACTAAGTCATTACGTTATGTCAATGTATACTTTAAAACTTATGTGATACTTTTCAAAGAAGGACCAAGGGTTCTGTTGTGATCTGTGCATCAGCAAGCTGCACAGCAAGCTGCCAGTCATTACTTTGATTAACTGTGGAAACATGTTATGTGCAAATCCCCATTTTCAAAACCACACAGGGTCAGAACTGAGATTTGTTGGATGGAGCACTGCAAAGGGCCAGTTGTCTCAATCAATTGGATGGCAGGTATGAATTAGATTGGTGCCCGCATCACGAAGTTTGATCCCTGTTACAGCTAGAGTGGATATATGTCCTGCTTCCTCATCTGACCTTTGGAGGAGTCCAAAGCATTGTGGGTCAGGCCTACCCTCAGGCAGAGAACTGAAGAAAGAAGCTTTCTAACCGTGCCATTTGCTTGCTTAGTTTCCTAATTGTGAAACATTCTCTTTTATTTTACTGAGTCCATAAACATGAATAACCATTGCTGTATCTCTACATCCTATGGTAATGGGACAGTTGTCATCTTTAGAACCAATCCTGTACTGACCTCAAACTCCTCAGGGAGGTGGTGCAGGTTTAAACACATATAAAATCATAGTATGATGTAGCATAGAAAGTAATTCTCCTCCCACATTCCCAATTCTACCTTCCAGGGATCTCCCATTGAAGAGAATTGTACTTGATTCTGTTCAAAGAAATTTGACCTCACATCAGCAAAAGTTAAAATCAACCACACTCAGTGACAGGACTGAGTAATTCTAACTTACACTTGATTCTCTGTGATCTCTATCCTCTGACTTCCCCATTATCTTGCCCTCATTTGATCTCCTAAAAATATTAGTTCTAAGATTTTATAATTTAACAGTGCCATTTGCAATCATATATTTAGCTCCTTGCCTCAAACCAATGGATTATCGGTACAGAACTAATAAAACAACCTTAATTCCAAGGTTACAAATTAGCATCCTCTAAACTCTTTTATACCTTTCTCCTGGTCCAGTGCTCATTCTGAATGGTTAAAGCACAGGAAGACATTCAGCCTTAAGTCCATGATGGCTCCTTGTAAGAGCTGTCTACTTAGTCACACAAACCTCAACCTCTCCTTGCTTCTCTTCATATCTTTTCCCTCTAACTGTTTATCCAATTTCTTTTAAAAAGTCTCTATTCCCATTTGTGGATAGATTGAGTTCCAAGGGACATCAATATAAGGAACATCAACTACAATTTCCCCAGATCTTCTATCCCATCATTCCTCAGCGACTTCTGTGGCATTAGAGCACATGGCATTAACCTGTTTGGTCATTCATATTGAGATCCAGTTTGACCACATTAGGTAACATCAGCTCTTCATCTTGGAAACAAAATTGTATTAAATTAGAATTATCTGGAAGGAAGGCCACAAATATTCCACTTTACATACCTTAACCACTTTCTTGGACCTTACTATTCTTCTCCATTTCACATCCAACTTCAAATGATTGTTTTCCAAACTCAACTGGTCAACTTCACTGTCTCTAATACTTCCTCTTTCTCTCTGTCCAACTTCTCAGTGTCCCATTCTGATTCAATGCATCGTAAAACTGAGTCCATAGTAGTCATGTACACCATCTCATTCCCTGTGAAACTATTTCGTCCAAACCTCAGAAACTGCTCTAATGGATTATCAGTCTGCACAACAAGGTCAACAGGAGCATGTCCCAAGGTTCAACCATAACCGTCTCCTTGATCCACGTTACTCTGATCTAACGACACTGTCGTTCATTATTTCTTCATCAAAATAGCAACTGTTCCTACAATCTACCATTATCCTCTGGATGAGAATTTATCACTTCTAAGTTCACAGTGGGAGTATTCCGTCCCAATTGTATTTAAAAACTTAGCAACTAAAGTACTGATTTAATTCTTCCCTCTACTAGATCAGGCTGAAATTATCTGGATCCCAATACCATACAGAACATCTTGATTGATGTGCGTAGATATCTGTGGCTTGAAAACTGGCCTGTTCTGACACATATAAACCCATGGCAGAAATATGTAATCCTTGAATTGACGGCAGCCCATGAGGACATGAACAGCATTTTTTCCATCTCTATAAACTCAGGAATTACATTAGCTGCTGCATTTTTGCACTCTTCCTATTTTGAATTGTTTTTATGCTAATAATGCTTCTAATGTCTCCGTACAAAGTGCTTTGAGAAGCGCAGACAATCCTTTGAGGTGAGAGGTTTTACCCTTATAACTTTGATTAGTTTGTCATTTATTCTCTGCTACCTTACAATTTGAAATGTTATTATATCATCATTGATCTCTGCTCCTTCTTGCGTCATTTGATTAGAAGCAAATTATGAGCATCTTGATGATTTGGGTCAGCTGCTCAATTTTATGGCTAAGATTTGAAAAATCAATCTGGGCTGGAATGTACTCCTCAGTGGAGGCCTGCATCCTCCTGTCCCATTTGCTCATGTTCACTGTGACTTAGATCTACCTTGAGAATGAAAGGAGCTGACCCCACAACTTAACTAACAAACATGTCTGTTGATTGCATTATTAAAATGACCAGGTGGTAGATATTTAACTTGAAGATGGCACAGAAAAGGTGGTATTGAACAAGCAACTTTTCATAAGCCAAGGATTATCAGGGTCTGTAAAGTGGCCAAATGATCAATCAGTCCTGGTTTGTGCCATCGATTGGAACACACTGAGACAAATTTTAATCCCCATGTTTGCTACCATTTTTGATGATATGGAAAGAAGTTTGCTCTTCTCAATTTGTCACTGCATGAGTAATCCAGAGGCCCAGGCTAATGCTTTGAGATGACTAAATGCTAATCATCATAGACCAGTGATGAAACAGGGGACACCATTGCATCTGGTAGGATTTAAATTCAAGTAGCAAATTAGGAATATAAAGCTAGTTTCAGTATTAGTGACCATGACAATTACCATCGATTGCTGTAAAAATCTTCTGGTTCACTACTGTCTTTTAGGAAGAGAAATCAGCCTTCCTTACCTGGACTGGCCAATATGTGATTCCCGACCCTATAGCAATGTAGATGACTCTTGATTGCCCTCTGACATAGCCAAGCAAGCCACTTAGTTCAAGAGCAATTAGGAATCAGCAAAACATTCTGGTCTTACCTGTGACGCACGAAAGAATAAAGAGTAAGATTTCTATTTCTACACTTCTTTGACATCTTCTCATCTTATGGTAATAACAAGGGAACTGATTTATTAATGTAGTTGCTCCACATTTCTGTATCATTAGATTAGATTCCCTACAGTGTGGAAACAGGCCCTTCGACCCAACATGTCCACACCAACCCTCCGAAGAGTAACCCACCCAGACCCATTCCCCTACCCTATATTTACTCCTGACTAATGCACTTAACACTATGGGCAATTTAGCATGGCCAATTCACCTAACCTGCACATCTTTGGACTGTGGGAGGAAACCAGAGCACCCGGACAAAACCCACATAGACATGGGTAGAATGTGCAAACTCCACACAGACAGTCGCCCGAGACAGGAATCAAACCCGGGTTTCTGGCACTGTGAGGCCTATGGGAAAAATGTCACTCATGATCGCTTAAACATCACCCGGACATCTAACGCAAAGTATAGCACAGCCTGAATGAAGGTTGAAATCATATTTATTAACAAAAGTAAATTTAACACAATATATTTAAAAATTGTAAGAAAGCTGCACTCGATACAGTACCTCTCACAGAAAGCTGCTCTCACATTTGGCAGCTGACATCATGCATGCGCAGAACGGAGCGGACCCCAGCGCATGTGTAGAACGGCAAAAACACGGGCTCATGCACAGAATGGTGCGGAGATCTTGGTACAAATATGGGCGAATGAACAGAATGAAGCATGCGAACCAATCCCTGCTGGAATTCAATATTGCTAGCTGAGGTAAGCATTCTCCAAAATAATATTCCCTAATTCTTCAGCGACATTATAGCCAAATCGCAGTGCCGAAACTGTGTTATTCCAGAACTACCTGTACAATCACATCAGTTCAAAAAGCTGATTCTTATCAGGATGGTTGGCATATTTCAATGTGCTTACATTGAGTAGCTGATCAAAGGCATAATTGAATCCTGATTTATATTCTGTCACTCCCTGGGCATTCATGTCTTGCACGGCATCTTTGAGGACCTTCTTATTCCGTACATTGGCTTGAACCAAATGCTTGAAGCAGGCCACTGGTTTGGCTTCGTCATTGAACTGCAGAAGGGAAAAAGCCAGTCACAAGGCAGTCAAAGAACAGCAACATCCGGGTGCTAACAATAGAGGCCATTAATTAACCAATGACAAGTCAGGACATTATTCATCAACCAAAGGCCAGAGACAGACCAAGGGCCAATCTTCAACCAACCACAGGCCTGTGAAGAACAAGGGGCCATTCAGCAACCAATTGCATGCCAATTGAGTCATCAAAATCTAAACGCAAACTAGTCAATTGGTGAATTACATCTTTCAATTACATAGTTGCCTAGAGATTTATGTAACAGAGACAAAAAGATGACACTTCAAGATGGAGGTGCCCTCTCAGCTCATTCTAAAATGTTAAAAACATCCACAGTGCCGGACTCATCCTGTGGAGGGAGATCCCATCCACAGTGTGGCCAGTGACTGCTGTGAGTGTCTTGAAGCCACGGCCATGGGGCATAATTTAAAAAGTGAGGAGGGCAGCTGAACCCCCAAACCCTCACCTGAGCCTGCTGCCTAAGACCGCCTCCACTTGCTGTCCATGTTTTTTGGTCACTATAGAGATCCACTAGGAATTTCTAATTAGTCTAGGATACAGACCTAACAGGGTGCTTACTTGCTTTATTGGCTATCTACTGCTCACCTTTTCGGAAACCACCTGGAGTAAGACCTTGCCAGTAAACTGGCCTTCTGAAGAAGACTCTCTAAACGCTAAAAATTAACTCTGCTCTCTCTCCACAGATGCCATCAGACCTGCTGAGTTTCTCTAGCAATTTCTGTTTTTATAACAGTAAACTGGCCTGATGGACAACAGCATGAAATTCTTGGCCTGTTCACCTCTGGCTTCAGTGTCACCAATCTTCGACAACACAGGCTGAAGAGTTAGCACAGCCAAGGCAAGATTTAGGGTACCACATGAAATACATCGGGTCACGAATAGCCACCTTCTCAAGGATAATTAAGGACGGACAATAAATGTAGGACTAGCCAACAACACTTCTATCCCAAGAATGAATTACAACAGCCAATGTGTGAAATATACTTAATGATTCAGTTCGATAGTTCTGTGGTAAAGAATCCCAGATTCACTATCCTGCGAGAGAAATAAAAAATTCTCCTCATCCTTGTTTCAAATGTGAGACCCTTTATTCTGAGACTATGTCCAGACTCCACCACAAGGGGAAATGACCTCTCCCATATACCCTGTCAAGGACTCTAAGACTTTTGTCTGTTTCAATAAGGTCACTTCTCATTCTTCTAAATTTGAGAGAGTGCAGGCCCAACCTACTCAACTGCTCCTCATAAGACAGTCTTTCCCTATCTGGGATCAACCTACTGAACTTCCAATTTCAGTATATCTTGCCTTAAATAAGGGGACCAAAACTGTTCACAGAATTCCAACTGTAATCTGACTAATGCCTTGTATAGTTTTATTAAGAGCTCCTTATTCATATACTACAATCTTGTTTGCAATATAGGCCAACATTTCATTTGCCTTTCCTATTGTCGGCTGAACTTGGATTCATGGATCCAAGTGATTCATGGATGAGGACTCCAAAGTCTCTGTTTGGTTCAGCTTTCTGCAGTCTTTCCCCATTTCAATAAACTCGGCTCAACCTCACATTTTCCCACAATATATTCCATCTGCCAAGTTTTTGCTCACTCACTTTAACTGTCTATATCCCTCTGTGAACTTGCAGCACTTGCTTTTCCAACTATTTTTGTGTCATAAAAATGTACAATCATTATTAATATGGCACACTTCTATGAACTCTTTCCTCCTCAGCTCATGGCAATTCTGTGTGGCTTTCCTGAGTTATGTTTCAACTAGCCAACCAGTAATACCCAGGTTTTAATATCCTCAGGTATTCACGGTGAATTCCAGTTTTAGACACTCAACAGTTTCACAGTACCACCAAGAGGTTCTGACGCTTTTCCTGCTAAACAGAAGAACTGACCTCTTCTTTTTCCCTATATTTGGTTGTTTTTGGTATCTCCTCTATATCGAGGTCTCCTGTAATGGTTGTTACAGCAGTTACTTCCTTCCCACCAAAGTTTTTTTTAAGAAATGACAAAATGAAAGTGACAATAAATATCAACAAGATCGCTATGATCCATAAGCTGACATCAAGTAATTATCTAGCAGCACGTTTACTCTATTATAGTGCAGTGTGAAGGAAAATAAAAGTTTTGTTCCCAGAAAGAATCAAACTATCTTTCAGATGAAGGTAGTCAAGGGCATAACTGTTATTCTGACATACTGAGCAGCTAGTTACATACCGACTGGTTAGAGGAATGCAAGTGGTTGATGGACACAGGGTAAATCAGCAGTCCCCAGAGATGGGATATATCAATAAGTGCTGAGGGGTAGAGGGAAGTCCTCATCAAGGAACTGTCTCGTTTCGATAGAAGATGAAGGTAAAGTAAGGAAAGATTCCTGATGAAGGGCTTTGGCCCAAAACGTTGATTTTCCTGCTCCCTGGATGCTGTATGACCTGCTGAGCTTTTCCAGCACTACTCCAATCTTGACTTTGATCTCCAGCATCTGCAATACCCACTTTCACTTAATAAACTACCTAAACATTCACATCACTGCCTGTAGTGGGAACTATGGTTCAAAAACCCCAAACTCTAACAGTTAGTGTCATAAGTGTTATTTCGCAAAAGTCAAGGTCTAATTAGTTCTAAATTTTTAGCAGTAGCTCTAAATTGCAGTTAAACATGTGTAGAGCTGTTTAGTAAAACCAGAAGTTACAATGGCATCAATATATAATAGGGACCAATTTATAGGGAGTTTGACATGCAAAAACTAAGGCAGACAGAACAAAAGATGTGCTGCAGTGATGGAGGTTATGAACTGAAACTTGTTTGCTTTGGTTAAAAACAAGGACTGCAGATGCTGACTTGACACTAACATTTTTTACAAACCCACCGACTCCCACAGCTACCTGGACTATACCTCTTCCCACCCTACCTCCTGCAAAAGTGCCATCCCGTATTCCCAATTCCTTCGCCTCCGCCATATCTGCTCCCAGGAGGACCAGTTCCACCACAGAACACACCAGATGGCCTCCTTCTTTAGAGATCGCAATTTCCCTTCCCATGTGGTTAAAGATGCCCTCCAACGCATCTCATCCACATCCCGCACCTCCGCCCTCAGACCCCTCCAACCGTAACAAGAACAGAACGCCCCTGGTGCTCACCTTCCACCCTACCAACCTTCGCATAAACCAAATCATCCGCCGACATTTCCGCCACCTCCAAAAAGACCCCACCACCAGGGATATATTTCCCTCCCCACCCCTCTCCGCCTCCAAACAGACCCCACCACCAGGGATATATTTCCCTCCCCACCCCTCTCCGCCTCCAAACAGACCCCACCACCAGGGATATATTTCCCTCCCCACCCCTCTCCGCCTCCAAACAGACCCCACCACCAGGGATATATTTCCCTCCCCACCCCTCTCCGCCTCCAAACAGACCCCACCACCAGGGATATATTTCCCTCCCCACCCCTCTCCGCCTCCAAACAGACCCCACCACCAGGGATATATTTCCCTCCCCACCCCTCTCCGCCTCCAAACAGACCCCACCACCAGGGATATATTTCCCTCCCCACCCCTCTCCGCCTTCCGCAAAGACCGTTCCCCCCGTGACTACCTGGTCAGGTTTCCAAACTTCCAGCTCAGCACTGTCCCCATGACCTGTCCTACCTGCCTATCACCTTTTCCACCTATCCACTCCACCCTCCTCCCTGACCTATCACCTTCATCCTCACCCCCACTCACCTATTGTACTCTATGCTACTTTCTCCCCATCCCCACCCTCCTCTCATTTATCTCTCCACCCTTCAGGCACTCTGCCTGTATTCCTGATTAAGGGTTTTTGCCCAAAACGTCGATTTTCCTGCTCCTCTGATGCTGCCTGAACTGCTGTGCTTTTCCAGCACCACTTTAATCTAGAACTTGTTTGCTTTAAGTCTGAGTTGCACCAGATTTTTGAAAGCTTGCTTGCTGCAGGGCTAGTAAGTCTTCTTGCTGTATTGTATCAAACTCACCACATTATTATCAACCCCTACCCTTGTGTGTCCATTTTGCATCCCATCTTACTGCATGCCATTCATGGAACAACTCCCCACTCAGAAAATATCCACTAAAAGCATGGAACCCCTAGTGTTCATGCCATCTTCAAAAGGCCACAGTACATTTGGATAAGTACGAGCATTCCCAAGTTGCCCTCCTCAGCATTATCCATTCAGAGTAATATTAACGTACAGCACGGAAACAGACCTTTGGGGTCTAACTTGCCCATGTCAACCATATTTCCTAAATTAATCTCGTCCCATTTGTCAGCATTTAGCCTATGTCCTTCTAAATCCCTCCTATTCACGTATCCATCTAGATGCCTTTTAAATACAGGAATTGTATCAGCCTCCACCACCTCCTCTGGCAGCTCATTCCTTACACACACCACCCTTTGCATGAAAAAGTTGCCCTTAGATCCCTTTTGTATCTTTTACCTTTCACCTTAAATCTATGACCTCTTGTTTTGCACTCCCCTACCCTGGGAATAAAACCTCAGCTATTCATCCTATCCATGCCTCTCATTTTTTATAAACATCTATAATGCCACTCCTCAGGCTCCAACACTCCAGGGAAATGGCCCCAGCCTATTCGGACTCTCCTTATAGCTCAAACTCTCCAACTCCAGCAACATCTTTGTAAATCTGTTCTACATCCTTTTAAGTTTTACCGCATCTTTTGTATAGCAGGGAGACCAGAACTGAACACAGCATGCCAACATGGCTTAACCATTGTCCTGTAGAGCCGCAATATGATATTCCAATACCTATACTCAATGCACTGACCAATAAAGGCAAGCGTACTAAATGCTTTGTTCACTACCGTGTCTACCTGTGACTCCACCTTTAGGGAACTATGAATATCTCCTAAATTGGCAATCTCTAGAAATAGTGTGCATCAGCATGTGCTTGGGGTTAGAGGCCAGGCCTTGTTATGTGATCCTTGTTAGGTAGAGCTGTCTTCTTCGGATGGAAGGTGGGCCAGAAGAGATTGTGGGAAAATCCAGGCAAAAGTTCTCTAACATTTTGGCTAGCAAGCAACATGCTGCCTTCACAAATCACACTCCATGCCAACTGCCTTCTCATCCTCTGGTAATCAGTGAACCATCTTCAATTGTCATGGTTTGTTTCATTTTTATGTGTAATTAATTAATGTACAAAATCTGAAGTGCTGCTTTTTAACAAATTTAATAAATTATGAACATTTCTTATGAAAGGTTGACTGCCTATATAAAGTAACTGTGCTACCAACCCTAAACTCCAATCTGAGATTCAGATCATAATATTGTAATGCCTTCACAAAAAAATGAGCTGTTCTTGCTGTCTCTGTTTCCTTTCTCTTTGTGACTTTATCTGTGCATTCATACTTCAGTTCCTCCAGTCGTGGTTCTCCTTTGCCTCCACCATTCTTTTGTTTCTGTCAATCACATGGCATCTAATCTTAACTTCTTTTCTGTTGGTACTGCTTCCATGTCAAGGAATGCCAAGTCACATCAACCAGTATCCCTTATTATTCAAGAAAAATAAAACTGACTCTTTACAATTGATGCAAACTATTCAACATGTTTTTCAAACATGCTTAAAAACAACTATTGAGTCCACAGACATTTGAAAGAAATTCTGTATTTTCCTAAATGTACTGATTCCGGATCAAAAGTTGCCTTATGCACAGTTACTGATATCAGTCATTCACAGTATTAACATATAATTGGGGGGGGGGGGGGGTCCATGATGTAGCAGTGTCAACAGGAAGGCACTGACTCCTGCTGTTGAGGCACACTCAGAGGTTGGTATTGTTGATGGATTTAAGACCACAGATGAGTGATAGCAAGAGTGGAGTGATGGCAAAAGGTAGTTGCAAGGGAGATAGATCAGCAGAACAGTAGGGCGTGGCTCTCAACAGGCTACCTCATCATGGTGTTGGATCTCTTGGATGGAAATTGAGTGCCTTTGAATGAGCGACCCCAACAGAGACCAAAAGCAACAATGTACAGGTTTCTTTGTTGTGCTTGATTTCTGTTTTGAGCATGCTCAATGATTGAGCTTCCTCTGTGATAGAAAAATCCCAGAAAGCACAAACCTCTGAGAGAAGATATTTCTCACCTCAGTCCTAAAAGGCAAAGCTCTAATCTTGAAATTATGTTCCATGGTTTTAGACTCACCAGCCAACTTGTCATATACTCTAAGTATTTTGAATGAGGTCATCCCTTATTCTCCAAAACTCATAGGAATACAGACCCAGTTTCCTCAATCACACCTCACATAACAATCCTGTCATCTCAAAGATTAATTTGGTGAACCTTTACTTTTATAGAACTATAGAATCCCTACAGTGTGGAAGCAGACCATTTATCCCATCAAGTCCACATTGATCGTCCAAACAGCATTCCACCCAGCACCCTCCCCTATCGCTGTAATCTTGCATTTCCCATGGCTGATCCACCTAGCCTGCAAATTCATGGACATAATGGAGCAATTTAACATGGTTAATGCACCTAACCTGCACATCTTTGGACTGTGGGAGGAAATTGGAGCACCGGGAAAAACCCCACCAGGTGATGTATCAGCAAGGTTCTACACATTTACAGCAAAATATCTTCAATCTTGTGCAAAAATCCATTTGCGATGAAGGCCAACATACTATTTGCCTTCCTTTTTGCTTGCTGCACCCACATGCTAGCTTTTAGTGACACAAGGAGAAGGGCACCCAAGTCCCTTTCAACACTCGCACTCACCTAACCTCTCACCAGTAAAAAAAAAATTTAGCCTTTCTAACTTTTGCCTACTACTCGCTTCATACCAGTGCTGATGGGGTGAGACCCTTAAGTGGAAAATAAAGGCTTGAACTGGCAGGCTAGTGGGAAGACCACCTGTGGACCCTCCCATCACAGACTTAATGAGGATAGAGGCAGGAAGGACCTGATTAAATTCGCCCTGCCATCAAACTTATCCCCAGGGTGGGTATTAAATTCCTCTCACAGAAACACATCTCACATAAATATCTGATGCAGCCTTCCTTCACAGACTTTTTGTGGTCATTAAATTTGTGAATACAATTTAGCGTTGTCAAATACGTAGAAATAATTATGAGTTCTGAATTCTAATCTAGGCAGTGCACCTTCCACTGTCGTCAGTATGAATTATAACTGTGGTACTAGCTTGACTATACCTTTGCCCTCTTTGCAATTCTCCAAATCATTGATCTGAGTCGAGATATTTGTCTATTTGTGATAATGGTCCCTTTGCTGTCCATAATTATAGGAAATGAAGGCAATAACTTCAGGCTAACAATAATTTTCCTCTGAAACATTGACCTTTCACCTCAATTAACTGGTGACTGAAGTGCAGCCAATAGTGTGATGATGCTGAACTGAAACAGTCCTCAGGCTCATCTGCTACGGATGGCAGAGTGAATGATGAGCAAGGAAAGAGCATAAGGGTTTATCCACAGATGGATTACAGATTGGTGATCTTCTAGGAGAAAGTGAGGACTGCAGATGCTGGAGATCAGAGCTGAAAATGTGTTGCTGGAAAAGCGCAGCAGGTCAGGCAGCATCCAAGGAGCAGAAGAATTGACGTTTCGGGCATAAGCCCTTCTTCAGGAATGAGGAGAGTGTGCCAAGCAGGCTAAGATAAAAGGTAGGGAGGAGGGACTTGGGGGAGGGGCGTTGAAAATGCGATAGGTGGAAGGAGGTAAAGGTGAGAGTGATAGGCCGGAGTGGGGGTGGGGGCGGAGAGGTCAGGAAGAAGATTGCAGGTTAGGAAGATGGTGCTGAGTTCGAGAGTTGGGACTGAGACAAGGTGGGGGGAGGGGAAATGAGGAAACTGGAGAAATCTGAGTTCATCCCATGTGGTTGGAGGGTTCCAACCAACCACCCTGTGGCTCAACACTTCAACTCCCCCTCCCACTCCACCAAGGACATGCAGGTCCTTGGAATCCTCCATCGCCAGACCATAGCAATACGACGGCTGGAGGAAGAGCGCCTCATCTTCCGCCTAGGATATTCACTAGGATATAGACATCCTGTAGGCTTGGTGGCCCATCTGATGGTAGACGTCATGGGTTTGTGAGATTCTTTTGAAGGGGACTTGGTGAGTTGCTGCATGCACCGTGTTAGATACTGCTGTCACACAATGCACCCATGGTACAGGGAGAAAATGTTGAATGATGGGTAGAGTGGAAATCTAGTGAAACTGAAAGAACTGTGGATGCTAGAAATCAGAAAAAGGTCAGAAACTGCTGGACAAACTCAGCAGGTTTGGCAGTATCTGGGGAGAGAACTCAAGAGTTTACATTTTAGGTTCAGTGGCCATTCTTCAGAACAAAGATGCTAATCTAGTGAGCCTTGTGAGACCTGTTGGAGCTGTATTCATCCAGAACAGTGTGGAATATTTCATCACACTCTTGACCTGTGCTTTGGATGCTGGAGAGACTTTGGGAGTATGGAAAAGAGTTACTCGCTGCAGAATCAAGGGTGACAAAGGTTACATGCTCCAGCCATAAATGAGGGAGTTGATGACCTTATGATAGAACATAGAAAAGTACTGCCCATCAGTGAAATTAGTTTCCCTCTCTCTAGCCTAACAAATCTTTTAATCATCTTAAACATATCATTAATAATGTAAGAAAAAGTAGCTGGATATTAGCAGGCTAAGGATGACTTGATTGAAGATCTTACACAAGATCTTGAATGGTCTTGACATGTAGGATGTAGAAATGATGTTTCCTCTTGTGGCTGAGTCCAAAAGTGGGGGCACTGTTGAAAAATTAGGGGTTGCCCTTTTAGGACAGAGATAATGATTTTTATTTCCTCTGAGGGCTGTGCAACTTTAAAACCCTCTGCTTCAGAAGGTAGGGTCATTCAATATTTTTAAGGTAGAGATGGACAGAATCCTGAAACAAAGAACTGCGGAGACTGGAAATCTGAAATGAAACCAGAAATTGCTAGAGAAACTAAGCAGGTCTGGCAGCATTTGTGGAGAGAAAACAGAGTTTATGTTTCAAATCCAGTGATTGTTCCTCAGATGGGGAGATCACTGGACTCAAAACATAAACTCTATAGACAGGTTCTTATTAGGTAAGGGAATCAAAGACTATTGGGAGTAAGTGGGAAAGTGGAATTTGAACAATAAACAGATCAACCACGATTTTATTGAATGGTGGTAAGATTAAGGAGGCCGAATGGTCTATTTCGACTCCTAACTTGTACACTTGTATGTAACCCAAATATAGTGGCACAGTCAGCAGTGTAGTTTGGAACAGAAAGTTACCATGAGATGCTGTTATTCTAAGACAGATTGAGTTTTTTTTAGGGAGAAGTAGGAGGTTTCCCACTTTGATCCAAGAAAGATAGTTCAGTGTGTTTTTAATGGTGAGAAACCAGGAGCTGTGGAGGGTCAAAAGAACTTGAGGCTCCAAATACAGAAATTGCTAAAAAGTAATAGACTGATGGAAAAAGTTCAAAAGTCTCTATCTCAAGGAAACTGGAATATATAAAAATGTTAAGCATAATAATTGGGAGCATGTGTGGATGACTTAATCCTTCAAATCTGATCTACCATTCCTGATCCTCCATCTTAGGTTCACCTATAAATTTTGAATCCCTTAGTATCCAAGACATCTATTTATCTCTGTCTTCTGGAGTAGAGAATTTCAACTATTCGTAATCCTTTGAGTAAAACTCTTGAAATGCTTGAAACTCTCCAGCCTGGGGGGGAGTATCCTCATATCACCTAGCCTGTCACGACTATTTATAATTTTATAAGTTTAACTAGATAATCTGCTGTTTTTTCTGGCATCACTCATAGGATTGTGACTCTTTATAATTCTCTACCACAAAACGTTAAATAAGCATCCTTTGAAAAAGATTTTGCTGGGAATCAAATGACATGGGAAATGGTGAGAAAATGAAGATCAAACATGATTGTATTGAATGATATAGCAAGTCAAGGGACTGCCACCTTAAACATATTTTAGAATTAGAATTAGAATCTCTACAGTTTGGAAACAGGCCCTTCAGCCCAGCAGGTCCACACCAACCTTCCAAAGCGCAACCCCCCCAAACCCATTCCCACACCCTAAAATTACACCTGATTAAAGCACCCAACCTATGGGCAATTTAGCACAGGCAATTCACCTAACCTGCATATCTTGGATTGTGGTAGGAAACTGGAGCATCCAGAGGAAACCCATGCAGACACAGGGAGAATGTGCAAACTCCGCACAGTCGTCCGAGGCTGGAATTGAACCCAGGTCCCTGGCGCTGTGAGGGAGCACTGCTAACCACTGAGCCACCGTGCTGCCCAACGAACATTCAATGAAGTGCAGGATTTTAAAATTGCACAGCCTTCAGAGAAAAAATAATCTCCCCATCTCTGTCCTAAAAGCGCAACACCTACTTTTTAAATGTGCTCCCCGTTCTGGACTCAGCCACAACACGAAACATCATTTCTACACCCACCTTGTCAAGACCATTTAGGTCCTTATGCACTTCAATCAAATCACATCGTAGCCTCCTAATCTCCAGCAGAAACAAGCCCAATCTGTCCAACCATTCCTCATAAAACAATCTTCTTATCCTAGGAATCAGTCGAAAAAAAACCCCTCTGAATCATGTCCAAGGATTAACATCCATCCTTAAATAAGGAAACTAAAACTGCACACTGCATTCAATTTGTGGTTTCACTAATATTCTGTATTAAAAAAGCATGCCATCTTTACCTTTCTGTTCAATTCCTTGCATAACAATGAGTAGCACGGCATAAGCATTCTTTACTACCTGCTGCATCTGAGGCCCCTTTCGTTCATGGATGACCATGGGTTGCATCCTTGTTGTTCTAGCTTTCTGCTTCCCTGAAGCAACGTCGCTTGTGGCTGAAGAGACCAATACTGGAGTCAAGATTAGAGCGATGCTGGAAATGCACAGGTGGTCAGGCAGCATCCGAGGAGCAGGAAAATCCACGTTTTGGGCAAAAGCCCTTCATGATCACTCCAATACTGGAGTGACAGTCCCTGTTGCAGAGGTCACATCAGTATGTGGTCGCTGAACTGCTAGAGCTGCTGCACTTCTTCCTTCGTGCCCGCTTGTCTGCTGCAGCGCTCATTAGCTTCTTTTCCCCTGTTTTGAGGTGTTGGTCCAGGGTGCTTCTCCATCTCGCACAGTCAGCTGCAAGCCTTTCCCAGGACTCCGTAACGACACCAAGCACCTTCATGTCCCTCATGCAGATGTCCTTGTAGCACAACTGAGGATGCCCAGTGGGTCTCTTCCCAGATGCAAGCACTCCATAGAGGACATCCTTTGGGATGTGGCCATCTTCCATGCGGTGGAAGTGGCCCAGCCAGCACAGTCTCCGCTGTCTGAGCAGAGTGTACAAGCTGGGAAGGCCAGTGTGAGATAGGACCGCTGCATTGGATACACTGTCTCGCCAGGATATGCCCAGGATACGGCGGATACTCCTCAAGTGGAAGGTGTACCTGATACTAATGTTTTGTGATTCATGGACTAGAACACCTAAATCCTTCTGCACCTCAGAGTTCTGCAGTTCTCCACTTATGCAATACTTTGCTTTTTTATTCTTTCTGCAAAAGTAAACAATTTCATATCATCTCCTATTATATTCCACCTACCAGATATCTGCCCACTCACTGTTTTCTTCACTACCACCCCATTACTCCCTTCATTTAAGACACTGATATAAATTGCAAAATGCTGAGACACCGGAACAGACCCATGAGGGACATCCTGCCAGTCAGAACAAGAGTCATTTATGCTTTTTCACTGTTTTCTGCCAGCCAGCCAATCTTCTATCCATGCCAGTATGCTACCATATACCATGAGCCCAGATGAAATGCAATAACTTATTAAGTGGACTGTTGTCAAATGACTCCTAGAAATTGAAGTATTATATGTACAAACTCTTTTTATCCAAAATGCATGTTACTTCACCAAAATACTTCAAAAATTGGTTAAACATGATTTCCCCTTTCACAAAACCATGCAAAGTTCCCGATTGCCTTAAATTTTTCTTACTACCCAGCTACAACCTCCTTAATATTCAATTTTAATAAGTTCCCCACAACACATATCACACTGATATATTAGGTTACAGCTTCACGTTTTCTCCTTTCCTCAGTTCTTGAATATATTTACCACTTTCCAGTCTTTGCTACTATTCCAGAATCAAACAAACTTTGGAAATTAACACCAAAGCATCTGCTACCTCTTGGCCACCTCTTTTAAGACCCTTGGATAAACAGTCCGTCAGTGACCTAGGAACTTAATAGCACACAGTTCCATCAGTCTCAATACTGCTTCTCTAGCGATTGTAATTTAACTATTTCGTTTAACTTTTTTCCTCTTAAGTCCCTGTGGAAACTCTCGCTGTCTGTTTTTTACATTTCAAGCTAGCTTTCTCTCATATCCGAATTTCTTTCAAATAAACACAGAAATTGCTGGAAAAGCTCAGCAGGTCTGGCAGCATTTGTGGACAGAAATCAGATTTAACATTTCAGGTCCAGTGACCCTTCCTCAGAACCTAATTTCTTTCTCCTGACTAATCATTCAAAATCTGTCCAGTTAGGTAATTGATACATATAATCAAAAGCTGAAGCTCCAAATTCTTGATAAACCTTTATCAGGTCTATCAACTGGCAATCATGGTTTAGATCCTCAACTAAGAATATAATCAAAAAAATCCAAAAATCAGTGAATTGTCCTATGTATCAAAACAAAATAGCCAATCAACTAGGCAGCCAGTCAGAAATCAAACTCAAATAACTCTCAAGAAACAAGTTACTAGTTACTCGATCCTGTTGTTCAGAATCCTGACATGTTCCAGAACACACACTTCCTAAAGTGAAAAATAGACAAACTGTACTCAAGAACAAAGGTTCAGTGATAATTCAGTTTAGTAACATGCAGTCTACTCAGAATGAGCTGTAATTCTAGTGGGATCCAGTGAGTGACAGTATCCTGAATATCATTTCCAGTGTCTCAAAAGCTGTGATTTAGAATTCAAACTGCAACGGTTGACACATATTCCTTTCAGTCAGAGAACAATGGAATGAAATCCAATCTTTTCAACAGGATGATAAGCTCCTATATCACATTAACTGTGTAGAGAGCACAAACCTTTTCCCACTGTGCTTCTGATTAGCACGGTTATCTACTTTTCTCCACAGTGTAATAAAGAACAGAAAAATCTCATTTTACCATTTGGCAATCAGACCCAAAGGCACCTTATCTCACACTGACTGCTGCCTGACCTCGCTCTACTTCTGTCGGCCCAAATCAAGCCTGAAGCACAGTACCACTGACAGTCCAGTTATTCTGACCTTGATAGCGGTATGCTCTGACTACTAACTGTACTGACACCCTTCATAAGCTCAGAACCAATACATACATACTCATATAGTAATGAGAACAATCTCATCTCTACTCACTTAACATGAACTTTCTCTGCTTACTTCCAATTCTGGCCACTTGCACATGTCCGATTTTCATCTTTATAGAGCTGACAGCCGTGCCCTCAATTGCCAAGGTTTCAAGCTCTGCAGTTCTCTCCCTAAACTTATAAAGACCTCTATACTTTCTCTTCTCCTTGAGCACATGCCTCACAATTTAGCTTTTGTTACCTGCCCGAATATGGTTTCATATGACTTGGCATCAAATTTTGTTTGGCCACACGCAAGTGTAGCCCCTTTCAGGTCATCTTAATCACACAATAAAAATGAGACATGTATTGTGTTGAATCCCAATATATTCAAACACTTGCATGCTTTTCAGCATGCTTTTTGCATACTAAAAGACACATCAGATTATTCATAAATATTACAAAGTACTCCTAAGCAGGCCATTAAGCTTAACAGGTACATGCTGTGCTTATGCTCCACATGAACCCCCACCTATTCTTCCTTATGTAATCTAATTGATTCCTGTCTCCCCTAATTTGCTTATCTTGCTTCAAATGTGAATTGCACATTCTAACCACTATTTGGGCAAGGAAATTCTATTGGATTTACTCTGACTAAACTGTATTTATCACCTCCAGTTCTAGTCTAGCCTGTAAATGGAAACATCTTTCTATCATACACTTCTATAATCTTAAACATGTCAATCAGGTCATTCTACAATCTTCTCTTTCCTGGATGAAACAGGCACAGTCTGTTCAATTTGAACAGGGATTTGGTAAATTTCTTGTGAATCCTGCTTGTACTTTTACTACTGCTCCGATTTCCTGTTTTTTATAATCTGGGGACCAAAATGCAATATAATCAAAATGCAATATAATCAACATAAGTTTCAGATAACATCTCTGATTTTCAATTCTAACCATTTCGAAATGAAGTCCAGGGCTGTTGGGTTTGCATTTTTAGTGTAGTATTAACATGCTGTCTCTGTTTCTCAACCATGTTTAGACACTTGTTTTTCTAGGAGTATGTGGCCTCCTGCCCAAATATACAACCTCATGTACCTTTGTTGAAACTAATTACATGACCACTCTGCAAGTTTGCTAATGTTGTCATATATTTTCTAACACTTAAAACTACACTCAAAATTTGGTGCTTTATGAACATTTTGATATTGTACTTCCAATTCCTTAGTTTAAATCATGTACAAAAATTGTGAACACAGTAGGTCCAACACGGATCCTGAAGAACATTGCTTCCCATTGTACGCCATTCAAATCAACTATCTGAAAACCCTCTTCTTGTTTTTTTTGGAAGTTAACTTATATTCCATCACCTATTTGTCCCTCTACACATTATGGCCTTACTTATAAACCTACTACGTGGTATAGCATGAAAGGCTACTTTGGAAAAAAAACTACTAAATTTCTCTAAACTACTCTTTCTGTCACTTCCCTAAACAACTCAGTAAAGTTGGTCAAACATGATCTTTCTTTTGAAATCTGTATTCACTGCTCTTTGTTATACTTCCCATTTTCAGTGGTGAAGTGGGATGCATAGGATGGGGAAGGAAACTGCAGGAGATGGGCACAATAGAAATGTGGAGCTTATTCAAGGAATAGTTACTGTGTGCCCTTGAGAAGTATGTACCTGTCAGACAGGGAGGAAGTCGTCAACCGCAGGAGCCATGGTTTGCAAAGGAAGTTGAATCTCTTGTCAAGAAGAAGAAGGCGGCTTTTGTGAGGATGAGACGTGATGGCTCAGTTAAGGTGATTGAGAGTTAAAAGGTAACCAGAAAACACCTAAAGAGAGAACTAAGACGGGTGAGGAGGGGATATGAGAAGTTGTTGGTGGATAGGATCATGGAAAACCTTAAAGCTTTCTATAGGTAATTTGGACTACGTGCTAAATTTTAGGGAAAATTAAATAGAGTTGGGGAGTTGGTTAGACAGCATTTAAAAATATCACAGCATATTATGAAACAGATAACAGACAAGAAATCAAAAACTCACAATTTAGGAAGTCACTAACTGAGGTAGTAGGCTAGGTCACTGGAGTGCTTTTAGTCAGTAAATAGACTGAAATGGCCAAGCTGATACCATTTAATTGGTAAATAGCAATTAGTGAGAGGGTCAGGAGTTATTAACCTTCCGATGCAGAGTCTTAAATCAAGTGAATAAAAATGGTAAAAGGTTGTTTAATGAGATGTATGTAATTATACTTCATGATAACATCTGTAGCAACAGAATTTGTTCATCATCGAACAGATCCTCAAAATATCCCAAACATGGATTTAAAATATTTCAGTAAGTGGCTGCAAGTGAAAGTAGAATATTTAGACTTTGTGAAGAGTTTCTCTCATTCTGTTGATTCCTTGAACAGTGTGGAAACTGCTTACCTCAGAAAGCTTACTTACTGTATCTACTTATTTTGTCAAATTGTACTTTGGAGATTTGTAGCCTGTAAGCAAGTGAAATGAGTATTTAAAGCAGAGTAATAGCAGATAAGATAGTGTACCACTGCTGTAGAGAAAAGCTTGCCCACACTTCTAGTTACAGGTTGTGGAGTCAGGTCTCCCTCCAGAGACTTGAGCACATAATCTAGACTGCAACTCCACTAAGAACAGATTATCTCATTGCTTATCTTACTGATATCTACGAGAATTGAAAGCAAAGTGCTGGAGAAACTCAGCAGGTCAGGCAGCACATTTTTCTTCTTTCATGGGATAAAAGTGTCACTGACAGGGCCAACATTTATTGTCATCTTTAGTTGTTCTTGAAAAGGTGGTGGTGGTGAGCTGCTTTCTTGAACTACTGCAGTCCATGTGCTGTAGACCTTCACTGCTGTTAGAGAATTCCAGACTTCTGATGTGGTGACACTGAAAAAACAATAATATATATTTCCAAGTTGGAATAGTTAGTGTCTTGAAGAAGCACTTGCAGGCTGTGATATTCCTACACCTCAGGAATGAATTGAGAAGAAAAAGTACCTGTTGTCCTTTGTCCTTCCAGATGGTAGCTGTCATGGGTTTGGAAGGTGCTGTTTAAACAACCTCATTAAATTTCTGTAGTACATTTTATGGATGGCAAACACTGTTGCTACTGAGCGTCGGTGGTGGAGGGAGTGAAAGTTTGTAGGTGTGGTGCTGTTCAAATAGGCTGCTTTGTCTAGGACAGTGTCAACCTTCTTGATGTAATTGGAGCTGCACTCATCCAAGTAAAGGAGGACTATTCCATTATACTCCTGACTTGTGCCTTGTCGGTAGGGGACAGGCTTTAGGAGGCGAGTTACTTGCTGTAGGATTCCTAACCTCTGATCTCTATTCTTGAGCTGCTGTGCTTTTATGGTGGGTCCAGTTCAGTTTCTGGTCAATGGTAACCCCTAGGATGTTGATAATGGGATATTCAGTGATGATAATACCTTTGAATGTCGATGGTTAGATTTCCTCTTTTCAAAGACGATGATTGCCTGACATTTGTGTGGTGTGAATGCTATTTGCCAGTTGTCAGCCCAAGCCCGAGCATTGTTCAAATCTTGCTGCATTTTGACAGGGTCTACTGCAGTATCTGAGCAGTCTCAACTAGTGCTGAACATTGTGCAGTCATCAGCAAACAACCCCATTTCTGAATTTATGATGGAGGGAAGGTTCACCTATCACTTAGCAGCTGATGATGGTTAGACCTAGGATACCACCCTGAGGAATTCCTCCTCGAGTCTTGCTACAGACCCTTGATGCCACATTCAGTCAAATGCAGCCTTGATGTCAAGGATAGTCACTCCCATCTCACCTCTGGAATTTCGTTGTTTTGTCCATGTTTGCACCAAGGCTGTAATGAGGTCAGGTGCTGATTGGCTCTGGTGGAACCCAAAATGGGTGTCAGTGAGCAGGCTATTGCTGAACAGGTGCTGCTTCATAGCACTGTTGATGAAACTTTCCATCACTTTACAGATGATCAAGAGTAGACTGATAAATCAGTAATTGGCTGGATTCGATTTGTCCTGCTATTTCAGTACAGGACATACCTGGTCAATTTTTCAGATTGTTGAGTAGATACCATTGTGGTAGCTCCATTGAAACAGCTATGCTAGGGCTTAGCTTAAAGAAGGTTACATGTCTTCTGTACCATTGCCGAATATTGTCAGGGTAGACAAGCAGGAGGTTGGAAGAACACAGAAGCCAGGCAGCATCAGGAGGTGGAGAAGTCAAAGTTTTGGGTGTGACTCTTCTTCAGGACTGGGGGTGGGGGTAAGGGGAGCTGCAGATAAAGGGGGGGGTGGGAGAGGGTTTTGGGTGGGGAGAGGGGCAGAGTGGTGAGGTAGTGATAGGTGAACACTAGTGGATACAGCCTGGTTGGTCGATGGGAGGAATGAAGCTGGTTGGTAGCTTGAAGGAAGGGTCGGTCAGAGGAATGGAAGGGAGGAGCAGAGGCTGGAAAGGGAGTCAGGGGATAGGAAGAGAGGTTATTTGAAATGGAGAACTCAATGCTGAGTCCTCTGGGCTGTAGGCTGTCAATTTGCGTTCTGATTTGTTGTGGCAATGGAGGATGGTTAAGTCAGAAAGGGAATGGGAAGGGGAATTGAAATATCAGGGCCCAAAGACTTTGACTTAAGCCATTCCTGGTATCACACGGAGTGAATCAACTGGCTGAAGACTGGCATCGATGATGCTGTTACTTCTGGAAAAGCCGAGGTTGATCATCCACTTAGTACTTCTGGCTGAAGAATGTTGCAAATGTGTCAGCTTTATATGTTGCTCTAATGTGTTGGGCTCTTCCATCACTGAGGACGGGGGTACTTGTGGAGCCTTCTCCTCTAGAGAGCTGTTTAATTGCCTGCCACATTCATAATTGGATATGACAGGACTGGAGAGCTGAGATTTGATCCATTGGTTGTGTCATCACTTAGCTCTGTCTGTCACTTGCTGTTTATGTTCTTTGACAAATAGTCCTGTTACGTAGTTTCACTTGGTTGACACCCCTTTGTTAGTTGTGCCTTGCCATGTCATGGGGATATGCCGGGTCATGAGGTTTCAAATTATGCTGGAATACAAATCTGCTGTTGCCGATTGCCCATAGTGCCTCATGGATGCCTAGTCTTGAGTTCCTAGAGCTGTTCAAAGTCCTTCCCATTTAGCACAGTGACAGTACCACAAAACACAATGGAAGGCATCCTCAATATGAAGCCTTTGTCTTACAAACAACTCTGTAGTAGTCACTCTTAACGATAATTGTCACAGACAGATGCATCTGCGGTAGGCAGATTGGTGAAGATGAGGTCAAGTATGTTTTTCTCTCTTGTTGGTTCCCTCATCACCTGCAGTAGACCCAGTCCTTTAGAACCCCATCAGCTTTATCAGTAATGGTGCTGCTGAGCTATTCTTGGTGATTGACACTGAAGTCCCCCATCCAGAGCACACTGTATGCCCTGTCCATCCTCAGTACTGCCTCAAAATGGCGTTCAAAGTGGAGAATCATCAATTAAACATGTAATAAGGAAGACTATCATAATGTTGGCCTTTATTTTAGAATGAAGTATACAGTTAACAAGATCTTGCCAAGACTCTTCAAAGCACCAGGTTAAACCTTAGCTCAAATACTGTAAACAGCTTTGGACACCTTCTCAAATAAATTATATACTGGCAATATACGCAGCCTTCAGAAGGCTCATTGGGTCGATACCAGGTATGGAGGGACATCTTGTGAGGAGTAGATTGGGCTTGCACACTTTGGCATCTAAACAAATGAAAGGCAACCTAATTGAAACATCTAAGATTCTTAAGAGGCTTGACAGGTTAAATGTCTTGTTATGGAAGAGTCTAGGACCCGAGGGCATAATCTCAGAGTAAAGAGTTGCACACATAAGAAATTGCTCAGAACTTTGAGAATAGGAATTGGGATATTACGTTGAGGTTGTACGAGACATCGGTGAGGCCTCTTCTGGAGTTCTGGTCTCCTTATTATAGGAAGGATATTATTAAGCTGTAGAGGGTTCTGAAGAGACTTACCAGGATGTTGCTGGGAATGGAGGGTTTGAGTTATAATGAGAGACTGGATAGGCTGGGATTTCTTTCACCAGAAGGTAGGAGGTAACCTTATGGAGGTTTATAAAAAAACACGGGGTGTATGCAAATAAGGTCAAAGGCAGGTGACTTTTCCCTAGGGTTGGGGATTTCAAGACTAGGGAGCATTTTTCTTTTGTAAAGTGAGAGGAGAAAGATTTAAAACTGACGTGAGGGACAGTTTTTTTTACACAGAGAGTGGTTCATGTGTGGAATGAACTTTCAGAGGAAGCGATGGATGCGGGTACAGTTGCAGTGTTTAAAAGACATTTAGATAAGTACATGAATAAGAAATGTTAGGAGGGATATGGGTCAAGTGCAGGCAGGTGGAACTAGTTTAGTTTGAGATTATGGTCAACCTGGACTGGTTGGACTGAAGGATCTGTTTCCATGCTGTACAACTCGATGACTTTACGACAGGGATGAAGAGGAATCTCGTCTCTCAGAAAGTAGTGATTTACCAGTATTCTTTACTATAGAGGGCTGTAGAGACTGAGGTGTTAAAGGCTAAAATAGACATGTCTAATTGATAAGAGAATCAGGATTATGGGGAAAAAACAAGAAAGTGGAGCTAAGGATTGTCAGATCAACAATTATCCCATTTAATGGCAGAGCAGCCACCCTGGGCTGAATGGCCTACTTCTGCTCCAACATTTTATGGTTCTCTGGTCTTATTACTCATCAGTGGGAATATGGTAATCAATAGCTTGTTTCCTTGCTCATGTCTGGCCTGGTGCCATGAAAGTTCTTGGGGCCTGTAGTCAACATTTGCCTGGGCAAATCCTTCCTGACTGTATACCACTGTGCTACTACCTTTGCTCGGTTTCAACTGGTAACAGTACTCCCCCAGTCAGGGATAGTGAAGACATTCTTCATTTGTGGAGAAAGAAATGCAGTTCATATTTCAATTCCAATATGATTCTTCAGAACGAAACAGAAGTGGAAATGTGATGAGTATCATGTTGATATGCAGTACAGGACTGAGTTTAGTGGAACAAAAGGGCAGATCTGGGAAGGTTTAAATGGCAAAAGAGATTAAAAGTGTCTTAGAATCAAAGATAAAGGAAGTGAGAATGCCCGTTGTGAAGAAGCATTAGCCCAGAGAATGCATTAACAGCAGAAATAAAGGTCAGCTCTGCGTGAAAGCAATATCGCAACAGACAGTATTTTGTGCTAGTGCCAGTGGGGGCAATTTCAGAATGCAGGAGAGATTTGGTGGCCTGAGGATTTTGAACTCAACTCAACATTGTGTCCAAAATGTTGAATTGGGCAATTAGGTCCAGTTCTTGCAGCTTGCATTCGGCTTCAATACAACACTGAAGGAGGCGTCAGACAGAAATGTGAGCAAGACAATGAGAAAATAAGTTGAAAAGGCAAGTGACTGGACAATCAAGGTCATGCTTGCAGACTCAGTGGAGGTGTTCCACAAAAGTGTCACCCAGGCGTGGTTTGGCATCCCTAATGTAGAAGATACTTCAGTGTATGCTGTGTATATAATAAACTAGATTCAAAGAAAGGAAAGAAAAGTAAGTAAATTCCTGCCGCACGTGGATGGAGTGTTTTGGTCATAAACACATTTTTAAGGTGAGAGGAGAGACATTTCAAACAGACATCGGAGGCAATATGTTTGCACAGAGGGAGGTTCAGGTGTGGAATTAACCTTCAGACAAAGTGATGTATGCGAGTACAATTACAACGTTTAAAGACTTTTGGATGGATACATGATTAAGAAAGGTTGGGATGGATAGGAAGCAGGTGGGACTAGATTAGTTTGGGATTATGGTCAATATTAGAGTGATGCTGAAAAAGCACAACAGGTCAGGCAGCATCTGAGGAGCAGGAAAATCGACGTTTCAGGCAAAACCCCTTCATCAGGAATGAGCTCAAAACGTTGTAATTGCACTCGCATCCATCACTTCGTCAGAAATTTAATTCCACACCTGAACCACCCTCTGTGCAAAAAAAATTGCCTCATTCCTGATGAAGGGCTTTTGCCTGAAATGTCAATTTTCCTGCTACCTCATTCCTGATGAAGGGCTTTTGCCCGAAACATCGATTTTCCTACTCCTCGGATGCTGCCTGACCAGCTATGCTTTTCCAGCACCATTCTAATCTTGACTCTTATCTCCAGCATCTGCAGTCCTCACTTTCACCTAGTTTGAGATTATGTTCGGCACGGACTGGTTGGACCGAAGGATCTGTTTTCATGCTGTATGACTCTCTGACTATGACAGAAAAGTGCAAGTCTTATCCCTCCTATAATTGCATGGGAAGCTACCATGGGAGGGAGATGAGGTTTTGAGGATGGAGGAGTTCGAGAGGCTTGTGATGAGGCATATTAAGACCCTGCTGCCCCCTTCCCTCTCACTGAACACCCTGCAGTTCATTCATCAACCCAATGCTCAACAGCTGATGCCATTTCCACCACCCTCCACCTGGCTCTCACTCACCTGGAGAAGAAAGACACCTACGTCAGACTACTATTCATAGACTTCAGTTCTACATTTAACACTATTATTCCTCAGCACCTGACTGGAAAGCTGAGTCTGCTGGACTTAAATACCTCCTTTTGTAATTGGATCCTGGATTTCCTGACTGGGAGACCTCAGTCAGTCTGGATTGGGAAGATCATCTCCAACACCATCATACTGAGCACAGGGGCCTCCCAGGGCTCTATGCTCAGTCCACAGCTGTTCACCCTGCTGACACATGACTGTGCAGCGAAGCACAGGTCAAATCACAGTTCGCTGATGATACAAGTGTAGTGGGTCTCATCAGCAGGAACAAGTCAACATACACAGAGAGGAGGTGCAGCAGCTAACAGACTGGTGCAGAGCCAACAACCTGTCTCTGAATGTGTACAAGACGGAAGAGATGGTTGTTGACTTCAGGAGGGCACAAAGCGACCACTGTCCGCTGGACATCAACAGCTCCCCCATGGAGATCATGAAGAGCACCAAATTTCTTGGTGTACACCTGGCGGAGAATCTCATCTGGACCCTCAACACCAGCTCCATAGACAAGAAAGTCCAGCAACGTCTCTACTTTCTGTTCAGGCTGAGGAAAGCCCACCTCCCAATCCCCATCCTCACCACATTCTACAGAGGGGTCATACAGTACCCTGAGCTGCTGCATCACTGCCTGGTTCAGGAATTGCACCATTTTGGATCGTAAGACCCTACAATGGATAGTGAGGACAGCTGAGAAGATCATCAGGGTTTCTCTTCCCTCCATTACAGACATTTACACCACACGCTGCATCCGAAAGGCTAAGAGCATTGTGGACCGAAAGGCTAAGAGCATTGTGGAAGACACCACACACCCCTCACTCAAACTCTTCTCCCTCCTGCCGTCTGGCAGAAGATACCGGAGCATTCAGTCTCTCGTGGCCAGACTGTGCACCAGTTTCTTCCTCAGGCTATCAGGCTCCTTAACACAGTATGATCGGACCCATTCCCATCTGAAATTCTTTGCATGACTTAGAATTGCTGCTAGAAAAATACCTATTATTTATCATTCTTCTATTACACTGTAACTTACGTGTTTTGCACTTCTAATGCACTTTATCCCGTGTAGAATTGTGTAGTTGTGCTGTCCATGTAGCACCCTTGGTCTTGGAGGAAAATTGTCTCGTTTTTACTGGATTAGTTGACAAATAAAAGCTACTCTCTCTAACAACACGTTGTGAAGGGAATAACCACATTGTGTGTTTTGTGGTGGCACTGTGCTGGAATTGATGAATGATGATATCTTGTATCTGAGATTGGTGGAATAGAAAAAAGGGCCTAATCAAGTACATCCTCGGACATTTTCTGAGGCTTGGGAAGAATTTGCAGAGGACCTTGCAGACATTTTTGCTTCATTGGAGAATTTCCGAAAGACTGTAGGATGGCTAATGTTGTTCCATTGTTTAAGAAAGGTAGCAAAGACAAACCAGCGAACTGCAGGCCAGTGAGCCTGACATCACTGGTAGGCTAGTTGTTGGAGAGGATACTGAAGGACAGGATCAACCAACGTTTGAATAGTCAAGATTAGAGTGGTGCAGGAAAAGCACAGCATCCGAGGAGCAGGAAAATCGATGTTTCGGGCAGGAGCCCCTCATCAGGAATGAGGTTGGGAGCTTCCGGGGTGGAGAGATAATGAATAGTCAAGGTCTGATTAGGGATAGTCAGCATGGATTTGCGGGTGGGAAGTAATGTCTGACAAATCTTTTAGAGTTTTTCAAAGAGGTAGATGAGGGTAGGACTGTGTATGTTGTCTGTATGGACTTTAGTATGGCCTTTGACAAGGTCCCGTATGGCAGGCTAGTCATGAAGGTTAGATCACTTGGGATCCAGGGAGAGCTAGCTAATTAGATTCAAAATTGGCTCGATAATGGGAAGCAGAGGGTGATGGTTGAAGGTTGTTTTTTGGACTGCAGGCCTGTGACTAGTGGTATGAAACAGGGGTCGTTGCTGGGACCTTTGTTATTTGTTATTTACATAAATGATCTTGATGTGAATGTACAGGGTGTGATTAGTAAGTTTGCGGATAGTGAGGAAGGTTATCAAAAATTAGAGAGAGAGATCTTGATCAGATGGGAAAGTGGGCTGAGGATTGACAAATGCAATTCAATACAGATAAGTGTAATGTGTTACACTTTGGAAAGTCAAACCAAGGTAGGATTTATACAATAAATGGTAAGGTCATGAAGAGTGTTATGGAACAGAGTCAGAGAGATGTACAGCATGGAAACAGACCTTTCGGTCCAACTTGTCCATGCCGACCAGATATCCCAACCCAATCTAGTCCCACCTGCCAGCACCCGGCCCATATCCCTCCAAACCCTTCCTATTCATATACCCATCCAAATGCCTTTTAAATGTTGCAATTGTACTAGCCTCCACCATTTCCTCTGGCAGCTCATTCCATACACGTACCACCCTCTGCGTGAAAAAGTTGCCCCTTGGGTCCCTTTTATATCTTTCCCCTCTCACCCTAAACCTATGTCCTCTACTTCTGGACTCCCCCACCCCAGGGAAAACACTTTGTTTCTTTATCCTATCCATGCCCCTCATGATTTTATAAACCTCCATAAGGTCACCCCTCAGCCTCTTGATGCTCCAGGGAAAACAGCCCAGGCCTATTGTACCTCTCCCTATAGCTCAAATCCTCCAACCCTGGCAACATCCTTGTAAATCTTTTCTGAACCCTTTTAAGTTTCACAACATCTTTTCGATAAGAAGGAGACCAGAATTGCACACAATATTCCAATAGTGGACTAACCAATGTCCGGTACAGACGCAGCATGACCTCCCAATTCCTGTACTCAATACTCTGACCAATAAAGGAAAGCATACCAAGTGTCATTTCACTATCCTATCTACCTGCGACTCCACTTTCAAGGAGCTATGAACCTGTACTCCAAGGTCTCTTTGTTCAGCAACACTCCCTAGGACCTTACCATTAAGTGTGTAAGTGTGTAAGTCCTGCTAAGATTTGCTTTCCAAAAATGAAGCATCTCACGTTTTCGAAATTAAACTCCATCTGATACTTCTCAGCCCATTGGCATATCTGATCAAAATCCCATTGTAATCTGAGGTAATCTTCTTCGCTGTCCACTACACCTCCAATTTTGGTGTCATCTGCAAACTTACTAACTATACCTCTTATGCTCGCATCCAAATCATTTATATAAATGATGAAAAGTAGTGGACTCAGCACCGATCCTTGTGGCACTCCACTGGTCACAGGCCTCCAGTCTGAAAAACAACCCTCCACCACCACCCTCTGTCTTCTACCTTCGAGCTAGGTCGGTATCCAAATGGCCTGTATCTCCCTGTATTTCAACTCCTAACCAGTTTCCCATGGGGAATCTTGTCGAATGCCTTACTGAATGCCATATAGATCACACATACTGCTCTTCCCTCATCAATCTTCTTTGTTACTTCTTCAAAAAACCTAATCAAGTTCATGAGACATGATTTCCCATGGACAAAGTCATGTTGACGATCCCTAATCAGCCCTCGCCTATCCAAATACATTGTATATCCTGTCCTCCAGGATTCCCTCGAGTACATAGATTGTTGAAAGTGGTGAACAGGTAGACAGGGTGGTGAAGAAGGCATTTGGAATGCTGGCTTTAATCAGTCTAGGCATTGAGTATAAGAGTTGGGTTATTACGTTACAGTTGTATGGATCATTGGTGAGGCCACGCTTGGAGTATTGTGTACAGTTTTGGTCACCCTGTTATAGGAAAGACACAGTTATGATCCTGCTCCACAGCTACCTGATGAAGGAGCAGCGGTCTGAAAGCTAGTGCTTTCAAATATACTGTTGGATTATCACCTGGTCTTGTGTGATTTTTAACATAGTTAAACTGGAAAGAATACAAAGAAGATTTGCAAGGATGTTGCCAGGACAAGTAGGCATGAATTATAGGGAGAGGTTGGCCAGGATAGGACTTTATTCCTTGGAATGTAGGGAAATGAGTGAGAACTTATTGAGGTGTATAAAATCATAAGGGGCATAGATAGGATGAATGCATATAGTCTTTTTCCCAGGGATGGGGATTAAAAACTAGAGGACATAGGTTTAAGGTGAGAGGGGAAAGATTTAGGAAGGACCTGAGGGGCAACTGCTTCATGCAGATAGTGATGCATATATGGGATGGGCTGCAAGATAAAGTGGTTAGAACACAGAACATTACAGCGCAGTACAAGCCATTCGACCCTCAATGTTATGCCGACCTGTGAAACCAATCTGATGCCCATCTAACCAACACTATTCCAAATTTCATCCAAATGTCTATCCAATGACCTTTTAAATGCCTGTAAAGTTGGTGAGTCTACTACTGTTACAGGCACTGCATTCCACGTCTCTACTACTCGCTGAGTAAAGAAACTACCTCTGACATCTGTCCTATATCTATCACCCCTCAATTTAAAGCTATGTTCCCTCCTACTAGCCATCACCATACGAGGAAAAAGGCTCTCAATATCCACCCTGATTATCTTATATATCTTAATTAAGTCATCTCTCGACCTTCTTCTCTCTCATGAAAACAGCCTTAAGTCCCTCAGCCTTTCTTCATAACACCTTCCCTCCATACCAGGCAACATCCTAGTAAATCTCTTCTGAACCCTTTCCGAAGCTTCCGCATCCTTCCTATAATGCACTGACCAGAACTGTACACAATACTTCAACTGCAGCTGCACCAGAGTTTTGTACAGCTGCAGCATGACCTCATGGTTCCGAAACTCAATCCCTCTACTAATAAAAGCTAACACACCGTACGTCTTCATAACGTCCCTATCAACCTGGGTGGCAACTTTCAGGGATCTATGTACATGGACACTGGGATCTCTTTGCTTATCTAGACTACCAATAATCTTACCATTAGCCCAGTACTCTGCATTCCTGTTGCTCCTTCCAAAGTGAATCACCTCACACTTTTCTGTATTAAACTCCATTTGCTACCTCTCAGCCCAGCTCTGCAGCTTATCTATGACCCTCTATAACCTACAACATCCTTCGACACTATCCACAACTCTACCGACCTTAGTGTCATCTGCAAAGTTACTAACCCATCCTTCTACGCCCTCATCCAGGTCATTTATAAAAACGACAAACAGCAGTGAACCCAAAATAGATCCTTGTGGGACGCCATTAGTAACTAAATCCCTGGGAAAAACATTTTCCATCAACCACCACCCTCTGTCTTCTTTCAGCTAGCCAATTTCTGATCCAAGCTGCTAAATCACCCTCAATCCCATGTCTCCGCATTTTGTGCAATAGCCTACCATGGGGAACCTTATCAGCCTTACTGAAATCCATATACACCACATCAACCTCCATGCCCTCATCCACCTGTTTGGTCACTTTCTCAAAGAACTCAATAAGGTTTGTGAGGCATGACCTACCCTACAGAAAACCGTGTTGACTATCCCTAATCAACTTATTCCTCTCTAGATGACTATAAGCCTTATCTCTTATAACCTTTTCCAACACCTTACTCAGAACCGAAGTAAGGCTCACTGGTCTATAATTATCAGGGTTGTCTCTACTCCCCTTCTTGAACAAGAGAACAACATTTGATATCCTCCAGTCTTCTGGTACTATTCCTATAGACAATGGTGACATAGACATCAAAGCCAAAGGCTCTGCAATCTCCTCCCTGGCTTCGCAGGGAATCCTAGGATAAATCCCATCTGGCCCAGGGGGCTTAGCTATTTTCAAACTCTCCAGAATTGCTAACACCTCCTCCTTGTGAACCTCAATCGCATCTAGTCTAGTAGCCTGTATCTCAGTATTCTCCTCAACAACATTGTCTTTTTCCTGTGTGAATACTGACAAAAAAATAATCATTTAGCGCTTCCCCTATTTCCTCTGACTCCATGCACAACTTCCCACTACTATCCTTGATTGGACCTAATCTTCCTCTCCTGCGCTTTTCCAGCAACACATTTTCAGCCCTAATCTTCCTCTCATCATTCTTTTATTCATGATATACGTATAAAAAGTCTTAGGTTTTTCCTTGATCCTATCTGCCAATGACTTCTCATGTCCCCTCCTGGCTCTTCATAGCTCTCTCATTAGGTCTTTCCTGGCTAACTTGTAACTCCCAAGCACCCTGACTGGGCCTTCACAAATCATCCTAACATAAGCCTTATTCTTCCTCTTGACAAGAGATTCAACTTCTTTCGTAAACCATAGCTTCCTCACTCAACCACCTCCTCCCTGCCTGACAGTTACATACTTATCAAGGACCTGCAGTAATTGTTCCTTGAATAAGCTCCACATTTCAGCTGTGCCCATCCCCTGCAGATTTGTTCCCCATCCTATGCATTCTAAATCTTGCCTAATCGCATCATAATTGCCTTTCCCTCAGCTATAACCAGATACATACCTATCCTTTTCCATCGCTAAAGTAAACATAACCAAATTAGATTAGATTCCCTACAGCAAATCCATGCTGACCCTCCAAAGAGTAACCCACCCAGACCCATTTCCCTCTGACTAATGCATCTAACACTAATGCATCTAAATTATGGGCAATTTAGCACGGCCAATTCACCTGACCAGTCTTTGGACTATGGGAAGAAACTGGAGCGCCCAGAGGAAACCCATGCAGACACGAGGAGAATGTTCCTTGGATGCTGCCCGACCTGCTGCGCTTTTCCAGCAACAAGTTTTCAGCTCTGATCTCCAGCATCTGCAGTCCTCACTTTCTCCCATAACAACTACTCTGTTACTCTCACTTCTATTGCGAATTATCTTTGCTATCCTACCCTCTAAATCTCTGGAACTATTCGGAGGCCTATAGAAAACTTCCAACATGGTGACCCCTCTTTTCCTGTTTCTAACCTCAGCCCATATTACCTCAATAGACGAGTCCTCAAACGTCCTTTCTGCAACCATAATACAGTCCTTTACTAACAATGCCACACCACCCTCTCTTTTCCCATCTTCTCTGTTTTTACTGAAACATGTAAATCCCAGTACCTATACAACCATTCCTGTCCCTGCTCTCTCCACGTCTCCGAAATGGCCACAACATTGAAATCCCAGATACCAATCCATGCTGCAAGTTCATCCACCTTATTCTGAATGCTCCTGACATTGAAATAGACACACTTCAAACCAACTTCTTGCTTGCCAGTGCTCTCTTGCGACCTTGACACCTTATTTCTGACCTCACTACTCTCAACCTCCCGTGTACTTGAACTACAGTTTAGGTTCACATCCCCCTGCTGAATTAGTTTAAACTCATCCGAAGAGCATTAGCAAATTTCCCCCCCAGGTTATTGGTACCATCTGGTGGTACAATAGGCAAGTACAATAGCAACATTTAAAACAACATTTAGATAGGTACATGGAGGGAAGGGTTTAGAGGGATATAGACCAAATGTGGGCAATTAGAACTAGCTGAGTGGACACGATGGTCAGCATGGAGCAGTTTCGAACATGTTTCCATGCTGTATTACTCTATGACTTTGTGACTGGTGGAACCATATTGTTGTTCTAGGATGAAGGAGAATGGGAGAGACAGAAGTGTGTCAATGGGTTGGAAATTGCTGGGAGCTTTATCAACCACATCGGTGGGAAGGGTCAGATTCTTGATTGAGGAAAAAAGAAGTCATATTGAAACTGCCTTTGTGATAAGTTGGCATCATTGGTACAGATGCGACAGAGACAGAGAAACGGGGAGATTGGAATGGAGTTCTTGTAGGAGCAGAATGTGAAGAAATGTAGCTTTAGGAGTCTGTGGATTTGTGATGGATATTACTGGACAATCTATTCTGGAAATGTGACAAGGTACTTAAGGGAGGGAAAGGAAGACTCAGAGATTCACCAAGTAAATGTGAGAGTAGAGTGGAAATTGGAAAGAAGTATTTTTTTCCAGTTCTGGATGAGCAAGAAGTGGCATTGATTCAGTCATTAAGAATGAATTATTTGAAGGGTGGGGTGGGTTGGAAGGAATATTCCATATATCCTACAAGACGACAGATAGAGCTGAGACCCATGCAGCTATCCATACCTTTTATTTGGAGGAAGTGAAGCAAGATACAGGAGAAGTTGTTCAGTGTTAGAATGAGCTCTGCCAGGCAGAGGAAACTGGTGGTGGATGGGATCTGTCTGAATCTCTAGTCTTGGAAGAAGAAGAGGCCCTCAGATAGTTTTGATAGAGGTATTTGCCATCTTAGGCTCTCTGCTGCACTCACCCGCTCGAATTCTCTCATTCAACAAATTCACATTTAATCTCAGAATATGAATAAGATCTCCATCACTATTTCATTTCACACCCCTTTCAAAATCCTGAATAAAATAAAAAATTAGTGCTGTGAGATTGATCACCTGACTGCAGTCCTGTGTCTACCTTCAGTGCAACCACATACTACTTAAACCCACTAGTAAGGTGGAGCTATGATGCCTTATTTGTTGTTAAGTAAACACTGGCTGAAATCAATTAGAATTTGAAAGTACTTTGGGCAAGGAATTTGTGGCTCTGAAATGTGTTTCAAGCTCCAAAAAAGTATCTAGTTTTCTCTCACTTTCTTGAAAGGAGCAGATGTTTTGCATTTATGATGAATTGTTAAATGACAGACAATCTGGAAGGCTTGATCATGTAACATTCTGTCTGCGTGAAATCCAACCACATGATGCCTGACTCCAAGGCATGAGAACACATGACCTCCATAAATCTTACACTGTATAACTTCATGGCTGCAGCTGTTGTGAGAGAAGTTCCCAGAACCAGAAAGGCCTCCCTTGTGCAGGGGGTGAGGGGAAACTGAGGGAGTGGGATATACAAAACTCAGATATAGAAGAGGAGAACCAGATGGCGGGGGGGTTTGATGGAGGGGAGGAAGAAGAAGTTTGCTTCTTTTTAGTGACACCTTCAAATGCTGAGAGACTCAAAGTGCTGACTCTTTACACCTTCCCCACCGGATATCACCGATCACAGTGGAGTTGGACCTCACTGAGGTTAAAGCATTTCAATGATGTCAGTGAGCACAGGGAAAGATGAGCAGGGGAGTGGTGCTTGGGGATGACACACTGGGAAATTCTAAAAAGATTCTGCTGGGTTCAAAACTCTACATGTGTTCAATACAACATTTGTATCCATAACATCAAAGCAGAGTTAAAGATTGACATAAGATCACTTCTCCAAATGATTACACAACCTCCATCTATCTGAACTCCAGAAGGTCTTTCTAGAATAATATCATGGCTTGTAACTGTCTTACATCGGGCAAAACTTGACACAGGCTGGACAAGCTGATGGGACTTTGTGATCCAGGGAGATGACAGGACATTTCAGTCACCATTACATCCACCAATTGCAAACCAGCCACACAATCTCTTACAGAATAAACAGATCGTAAAGATATTCTATCCAAGTTTGGTAAGGCATGTATTTTGTGTTAGATTCAGTACTTACCGATGCAACATTCACATAGTCATCATCGGACAGTGTGTCCAGCATCTCAATGACAGATGTCTTCATTAGCTTCAGCGTAAGGCCACTGACACTACCGCTCCTAACAACAGACAAAACACAGGGCAGTGACCTCTCGGAATAGACACTTACACGCATACACATTCATGTGCATACGAGATAGGCACCACACAGAGACAGAGATGCATCTATAGACACACCCACCCACACATATATATCAGTATGCGCACACATCCACACAGACACATAAACAGTTATGCATACAAATATGCAGATATATACACAGTCACATAAAAAAGTTACACACAGATGCAGACATTTGCTGTATGCTACACACACACTTTTTTCCAGATCTATGCATTGTCTAGATTACACTGAAATATAGATCTGTACGCAAACTTGACGGACTCAGTCTACTAATAGATCCAGAGAATTCTCAAATCACTTATTCAATTACCTTTATTTCTTATTATCTAAAATATTTTTACAATGAAACAATTATCATCATAACCAGAATATCTCAACTAATTCAAACAAGCACACTATAACATGTAAATACTTTGGAGGAGTTTTAACAGTCTCCAATAAGGTGGACTGGATGAGGTGTGATGTTAAAATGTGCAAGAATCGAAACCACAAAGCCATCATGCAACTTTTAACCAAGGCAAGACAGGGCTTGGGCAGCCAATCTGACTGCAGGAAGCCAACCTGGTAATTGAAACATTATAATCAAACTACCTCATTTCCCTTCCCACCCCTATCCGCTTTTCGTAAAGACCGTTCCCTCCGCAACTATCTCGTCAGGTCCACACTCCCCCAACAAACCACCCTCCCCTCCTGCCACCTTTCCCTGCTACCACAGGAACTGCAAAACCTGCACCCACACCTCCCCCTCACCTCCGTCCAAGGCCCCAAAGGAGCCTTCCACATCTGTCAAAGTTCCACCTGCACTTCCACATGTCATATACTGTAACCGTTGCTCCTGATGCGGTCTCCTCTATATTGAGGAGGCAGGACACCGACTCGCAGAGCACTTCAGAGAACATCTCCAGGACACCTGCGCTAACTAACCCCACCACCCCGTGGCCAATCACTTCAACTCCCCCTCCCACTCTGCCAAGGACATGCAGGGCCTGTGCCTCCTCCATTGCCACTCCCTTACCACTCGACGCCTGCAGGAAGAATGCCTCATCTTCCGCCTTGGGACCCTCCAACCTCATGGCATCAAGGTGGATTTCACCAGTTTCCTCATTTCCCCTCCCCCAACTTATCCCAGTTCCAACCTTCCAGCTCAGGAACCCCCTCATGGCCTGTCCCACCTGTCCATCTTCCTTCCCACCTATCCATTCCATTCTCCCTTCCGGTCTATCACCTTTACCCGCACCTCCAACCACCTACTGCACTCTCAGTTACTTTCCCTCCAGCCCCAGCCCCAGCCCCAGCCCCCCCCCCCCTTCCAATTTATCTCTACACCCCCGAGGCTCCCAGCCTCATTCCTGATGAAGAGCTTTTACCCAAAACATTGATTTTCCTGCTCCTTGGATGCTGCTTAATCTAAGATCAACTTAACCTACACACCCTTCGATTTACTTCCATCCATGTGCTTATCCAGCAGTCACTTAAGTGTCCCTAATATCTCTGAGTCTACTACCAACGCTGGCAGTGCATTCTACACACTCATCACTCTCCGCATAAAGAACCTACCTCTGACACATATACCTTCCTGCAATCACTTTAAAATTATGACCCCTCGTGATAGCCATTTCTGCCCTGGGGAATGTTCTCTGGCTATCTACTCTATCTATGCCTCTCATTACCTTGAACACCTCTATCAAATCACCTCTATTCCCTCTTCTCTCCAGTTTGAAAAACCTTAGCTCACTCAACCTCTTTTCATAAGACAAACCCTACAATCGAGGCAGCATCCTGATAAATCTCCTCCACACCTTCTCTAAAGCATCTACATCCTTCCTATGAGGCGACTAGAACTGGACACAATATTGCAAGTGTGGTCTAACCAGGGTTTTATAGAGCTGCAGCAAAACCTTGCAGCTCTTAAACTCAATCCCCCTGTTAATGAAAGCCAAAACATCGTATGCCTTCTTAACAACCCTATCAACTTGGGTGGCAACTTTGAGGGATCTATACATGTGGATCTGAAGAACCCGTTGTTCCTTCACACTGCCAAGAATCCTGCCTTTAACCCTGTATTCACCATTCAAATTCAATCTTCCAAAATGAATCACTTCTCATGTATCCAGATTGAACTCTATCTGCCACTTGTCAGCCCAGTTCTGCATCCTGTCAGTGTCTTGTTGTAGCCTGTAAAAGTCCTCGATACTATCAACAACACCACCAACCTTTCTGTCATTGGCAAACTTACTAACCCATCCTGCCAATTCTTCATCAGTCATTTATAAAAACTACAAAGGGCAGGGGCCCAAGAACACCACTGGTCACTGACCTCCAGGCGGAATACTTTCCACTCACTATCTCTCGTTGTCTTCTTTTGGCCAGCCCATTCTGTATCCAGACAGCCAAATTTCCCTGTATCCCATACCTCCTAACTTTCTGAATGAGCCTACAGTGGAGAACCTTATCAAATGCCTTACTGAAAAAATCCATATACACCACATCCACTGCTCGACCTTTGTCAACTTGTCACATCCTCAAAGAACTCAGTAAGGCTTGTGAGGCATTACCTGCTCCTCACAATGCCATGCTGACTATCTTTAATCAAATTCTGTTCTTCCAAATAGTCATAAATCCTATCTCTCAAAATCCTTCCCAGTACCTTGCTTACAACAGATGTAAGACTGACTGGTCTGTGATTCCCAGGGATTTCCCTACTCCCTTTCTTGAACACAGGAATAACATTCGCTTGTCTCCAATCAGCCGATACTACTCTCGTGGAAAGTGAGATCTTCTCTACAGACACATCTATCTTCCCCTCTGACTTTCTCATTTCTATCCTGCATTCCAAATTCCCTTTCCAACTGTTCCAGTCTCCAAAATGACCATTCCAATCTTTTCCTAGAGGGTTATTTTTGAGCAAAATGGAGTCTCAGCTATAGACTTGGATGACCCCTGGGAAATTAGCTTCACAAAGTTCCACTTCTGTTACGAGCAACTGTGACAGACGTGCCTGAAAGGCTTTGGGACTCAGACATAAAAATGACAAGGAATACAAGGAAAGCAATCACAGAATTATACAGTATAGAAGAAGTCCTTTGGCCCATTATATCTATACACTACTACCTCCACTAGCCCCACTTTCCCACACCAGGCTGATAGCCTTGAATGTTATGACACTTCATCTGCACATCAACATTTTTTCAAGTTTATGAGGTTATCTGCTTCAACTGTCCTCAAAGGCAGTGCATTCCAGACACTCATGACCCTGTTGGTGGAAAGATTTTCTTCAATTTCCTCTAAATGCTCCTGCTAGAGGTCCTCTGCTCCTCCTGTTCTTTTTCTTTCCTATTCCGTTTTCTTTCTTTCTCATTGTGAGGGCAGTGAGTCCAGGGTAATCATGAAGGCAGTGATCCCCGGGTAAATATGAGGGCAGGGAGCCCTGGCTAAACATAAGAGCAGAGAGCCCCGAGTAAACACAAGGGCAGTGAGCCCCAGAGGAGCGTGAGGGCAGTGAGCCCCAGGAAAACACGAGAGCAGTGAGCCCCAGAGGAGCGTGAGGGCAGTGAGCCCCGGGTAAACACGAGAGCAGTGAGGCCCAGAGGAGCGTCAGGGCAGTGAATGTGAGGAAAGTGAGTGTGAGGGCAGTGATCCCCAGAGGCGCGTGAGGATAGTGGGCCCCAGAGGAGCACAGAGGGCAGTGAGCCCCAGAGGCGCATGTGGATAGTGGGTTCCAGATAAACACGAGGGCAGTGAGCACCTGAGGAGCTTGAGGGTAGCGAGCAGTGCATGGGGAGTGAGGCCCGGAGTAGTACACCGGCAGTAAGTCTTAGAGCAGCATGTAGGCAGCGAGTCCTAGGTGGAGATGGGTGCAGGGCATCAAATTCTGGAACTTATCTTGGAGCAGTTGAATGCTGGTACAGAGCAGTCTTGGAATGCTGTGGGGATGGGCTTTGAAATGGGGTCTAGCATGGGCAGACTCACCATGTGTGGAGGCCCTGTGCTGAGCTGCTACAATGTCATGCTTATTTGAAATTTTTTACCTGACTGTGATGTCAATCCTTTAATGATGTCCTATTTAACAATGACACCATAAGAAGCAGATAAGGTAAAAGCTTTTCACTGTACTTCAACAATAGGGTACACATGACAATAAAGGATATTCTATTCTAAACCTTTCACTTTAAAACTATGCCCCTTTGGTACTGACCCTTGAATTAGAGGAACGGCTATTTTCTGTCCACCATGTCCATGTCCGTCAATCTTGTATACTCTATCAGATTTCTGAAGAAGGGCTTATGCCCGAAACGTCGATTCTCCTGTTCCTTGGATGCTGCCTGACCTGCTGCGCTTTTCCAGCAACACATTTTCACCTCTCATCTCCAGCATCTGCAGCCCTCACTTTCTACTCTATCAGATTCCACCACAACCTTCTCTGCTCTAAAGAAAACAATCCGAGCTTGTGCAACCTTTCTTCATCATTGGAATGCTCTATCCTTGGCAACGTTCTTGTAAATCTACTCTGTAGCCTCTCCAGTGCATGCATATCCTTCCTGTGCTGACCAGAACTGCACACAGTTCACAAGCACCCCAAGATCTCTCTGAACTTCTTAGTGTCTTGCCATTAATTGCGGACTCCCTTGAATTATTAGTTTTTCTAAAGTGCATCACCTCACATATATCAAGGTTAAATTCCATCTACAACTGATCTGCCCATCTGATCAATCTCCTCCTATATCCTCGTATAATCTAATGCAATGCTCCTCACTGCCAACTACCCAGCCAATCTTTGTGTCATCTGCAAACTTACTAATCATCACTTCCAAATTCTTATCTATATTGTTTACAGAGGAACCTCAATTAGCCGGCATTTGATTATCTGAATTTCAGATTATCCGAACAAAATCACAAGGTCTCGATGTTTGGCTAAACTGTGTTATCCGGCATTCGATTATCCAAACAAAATACTCCCCGCCCGTGTCGTTCAGATAATCAAGGTTCCTCTGTATATATATCACGATCAACAGGGGACGCAACACTGACCCCTGTGGTACACCATTGTACAACAGGCTATAGTCACACAAACAGCCTACCACTACTCTCTGTCTCTTGCTACTACAGGTCGTTCTGCTACAATGCGACAGTTGTGTTCCTCTGCAACTTCGTGCTATACAAAATCATGTTATGGAAAACTTATAGAAAATCATGCTAACAAAGGTTGCTAATAGGAAATCACTACACCTGTTCAGTAGAAAGCTCGCGTTCTCCAAACAACATCCATAATTCATCAATCGCATTATAGCCAATTTGTGCTGATGAAACACGCGTTAAAGTAGAATGATCTGTATGTCAATTTTGATCCAGCTTGTTAAGTACTCTAGATCCCATGAACGGTTACATTCTCTACCAGTTTCCCATGTCGGACCTAGTCAAAGATCCTACTGGTATCCATATAAGTACACCAAATGCCCTACCCTTATGGGCGGCACAGTGGTTAGCACTGCTGCCTCACAGCGCCAGAGACCCAGGTTCAATTCCCACCTCAGGCGACTGACTGTGTGGAGTTTGCACATTCTTTCCGTGTCTGCGTGGGTTTCCTCCGGGTGTTCCGGTTTCCTCCCACAATCCAAAAAATGTGCAAGTTAGATGAATCGGCCACGCTAAATTGCCTGTAGTGTTAGGTGAAGGGGTAAATGGGTCTGGGTGGGTTGCGCTTCGGCAGGTTGGCGTGGGGCCGAAGGGCCTGTTGGGCCGAAGGGCCTGTTTCCACACTGTAAGTAAACTAATCTAATCTCTACACTTGATTACCTCCTTGGAAAATTCAACCAGATTCCCTCTGTCAAAGTCAGGCTGACTATCCCTGAACAAACCTTGCTTCCTTAAAGGAGATTAATGTTCCCCTTCCCTATTTTCTCTAATAGTTCCTCTTCTACTGATGTTAGACTCTCAGTTCCCAGGTTTATCTTAATCACCATTTTTGTAAAGTGGAACCAAATTAACTGTCTTCCAGTCCTCTGGTACCTCCTCTGTGGTCAGAGATGATTTAAAAATTTGAGTCAGGGACTCTATAATTTTCTTCCTCATCTCCCGCAGTAGTTTAGGATACAACTCATCTGGACCTGGAGATGTGTTCACTTTTAAACCTGCTAAATCTCCAATATCTCCTCATTCCCTAAATCAAACTGTTCACGAGCCTCACGGTCCATCTTTTCAAATTCTGTACTTGCAACCTCCTCCCCAATAAAGACAGATGTGAAGTACTCATTTAACACTCTGCAATGTCTTCTGTCTTTATTCACAGATTTCCTCCTTGGTCCCTGATGGATCCTACATTTTCCATGATTACTCTCTTCCCCTTGATACACTTGAGGTTGGAATTCTATCCAATCTTGTCCATCAGCATTTTCTCATTTCCCCCTCCTTGCTCTCTTATTTGTTTTTGAGATCCCCCTGCACTTTCCATACTCCAAGGGTCTTTGTTGTTTTGTTCCCTTTTTCACCTGTTATACATCTCCCTATTGTTTTTTTTTAATCCAGTCCCAAATATTCCTAAACATTCAGGGTTCTCTGCGATTGTTATTCTTACATTTCACCCTAAAGGGAATATGTTCAGCCTGTAGTCTCCCCAGTACCTTTTTGAATGTGTCACAATGTTCTGCTATAATTTACCCTCAAGTATCTGCACTCAGTCTATTTTTGCCAGTTCCTACCTTATTTTAACAAAACCTCCTTTACTCCAATCCAAAATCTGTTTTTCCAGACCATCTTACTCCATTTCTATAATAAACTTAAAATGTATTGTGTGGTGACTGCTTTCACTAAAATGCTCCCAACTGTCACCCCAGAGATAGAAGAGGCATTAGTTTTAATGCTTAAGGAATGTATCAACTCAATGATGAGCAAGGATATGAGAGGTTTTGGAGATTTTATGGGTAGAATTATGAAATCAAAAAGTATTCAGTACTGTACTGAGAATTGTGTGCAAGTACTGCAGGAGTAGCTGTAAATTGGTAGTTTGCATAAATGCTGAGTTTAAGCATGTAGTAAAACAGAGTGGGATAAGCAGACAGGCACATGCCAGAAAGGTAATGAATTGCTACATGCGGGATAGTTTTCTAAAGCAGCATGTTTATGAACGAACTAGATGATATCATAGTAGATTTAATACTGAGTGATTAACCAAATTGATTTACAACCTAATGGTGCATGAAAATTTACCTTACAGTGATCATAATACAATTAAGTTCAATATTATGTTTGAAAAAAGGGAATCTAACTTGAAAAGAATGAGACAGACACTGTTCACTGTAAACTGAACAAATATGTATATGTGTGAAACAACCGAAAATCAGTGCAAGTGTTTATAACAAAACTGAATGTAATAAGGAACAAGTTTATACCACTAAAGGGTAAGAATTATACTTGCTAAAAAAGATAACCATGACAAATAAAACGGGTGAGGAACAATATGAAACTAAAAGGGAAAGCATTCAACAATGTTAATATTTGCAGAACCTCAAGTAATTATAAGAGATGCAAAGAACAAGAAACGGTGACAAAGCAGATATTAAGAGCTACAAAAATGGACTATGAAGAGAAGCTCTCAAGAGATGCAGAAATCAATTCAAGAAATTTCTGCCTTTGCGAATAATGCGAGTACCCATCTGGTGTGTATAACAAGCACATACACTCCCTTCCACTACACAATGACCATGTGTCAGTTTTGCACCTTAAAATCAGACATGGCCCCATTGAATCTCCAGTTCTATTCCCCACACTCTTCTGGGTTAAATGGCTAGTTTTGGTGTGAATTAATGTATCAGAAATTACAATTCAATGTGAAATCAATGACAACATAATGTTGTGCACAAAGCACACACAGGCTGAACCAGTGGATGCTGGTTCACTGTCAGGAAAAGACAGTGTGCCCAGCTAAGTTAAAAAGCAAAAATAAATTTTGGATGTCAGAAATCTGCAATTAAAACAGCAAGGAATGGAAATACTCAACAAGTATGGCAGAAACTGTGCAGAAGGAAACAGAGTTTACAATTTTTTTTAGTTGAATATGATCCTTCAACAGAAAGTGTGGGTTAAACCAATGAGTACTTACACATCTACTATAATCATCATGTCCTTGGGGGATGAGGCACCTTGAATATACCTACAAAGAAATGAAGTCAGAAAAAGGCTGCTTAGTCCCCAAAAGCTTCAGTTCAACAAAGTCAATGAAAATTATGTGAGGCACCTTGCGGTCAATAGTTCTGTTGAGGAAACCAATTACTTTGAAAAATAGATTTAGCTACTGCACTGACGAGTTGAATAATAATTTATCTTTCCAAAACGGAGCCTGTGAATGCTGCATCATTATTAGGAACAGTTCCAGCATCTGCTTTCATACCACACATGAAACATCAAGATCAATTAAATATACAGTCCCATTATGAGCATTTTGCAGCAAAGTACACAACCTGCTGCATGCACATCCTGATCAGTAATATTAGCAGACTTTAGGTTCACACCCTTGGGTGTGTGGTACGTACACTGTGCTCACACCCTTGGGTCTGTAAGGCGTACTCTGCATTCACACCTCTGAGTGTACAGTGCACATTCTGCACTCACACCCCCTGCAGTATACACTGCACTCAAGTCTGCAGTACACATTTTGCTCTTACATGACAACTCTCCATGCCCTCTGTGCTGCTCAGTCACTCACTTGACTCACCCCCACCTGCACCAAAACTAATAGGTAACAGTAAAAGTGCCACCCGCTTTCATCGCTCTTAAAACCTGGTTCATTTCATTTGAGAAGGAAAGCAGTCCCCAACAGGACAAGAAGAGTCAAATGGATGTTGGGTTGCTCAACATTTACCTCCACAACTCAGCATCTTGACCTGGACCCCTAGTTCACTAGCCAAATCAAAAACCACTGGTCTGTTATTGATTAACTAGGTGGAACCAGAGTGAAGGTTTGTCCCTCGACTTGACTGAGGCTAGCTGACAACCATGTTAAGCTCCTTCCTTTGTGTATGTGCCACATGACAATGCAAGACAGAAGTAATATTAGCTTTGCTTCTCTGGCTGAAGCAGCAAAGCACAAAAAGACAAAGTAACATCTGCCATGAGCAACCACATATGGTCAGAGTGACTGAATGCTGTAACAGTGAGCAAAGAGCCTGAGATGTAGCCTCTTCCAGTCCACAAACTGGGTATGTGTCCCTGAGCGCAGTGTCCTTGCTGCACCATGACAATGCAAGTTACTGGTGCAGACACAGTGCAGCATTAATTTGCAGAAGTGTCCTGCAAGTAATCTGAGAAGTGCCATGAGGGTCTTTATAGAGTCATAGAGTCCTACAGCATGGAGACAGGCCCTTTGGTCCAAACTGGTCCATGCCGACCAAAATTTCCATCCACACACACCCCATTTCCCTGCACTTGACCCATATCATTCTGAAACCTTTCCCATTCATGCAATTGTCCAAATGCCTTTTAAATGTCATTAATGTATCCACATCAACTACCTTTGCTGGTAGCTCATTCTGTGTGCATACCCACCCTCTGTGTAAAAATGTTGCCCTTCAGGTTCCCTTCTATTCTTTCCCCTCTAACCTTGAACTGATGCCCTCTAGAGTCATAGCCATAGAGATGTACAGCGCAGAAACAGACCCTTCGGTCCAACCTGCCCATGCTGATCAGATATCCAAACTTAATCTAGTCCCACCTGCCAGCATTTGGCCCATACCCCTCCAAATCCTTCCTATTTATACACCCATCCAAATGCCTTTTAAATGCTGTAATTGTATCAGCCTCCACCACTTCCTCTGGCAGCTCATTCCATACACGTACCACCCTGTGTGTGAAAAGGTTGTCTCTTAGGTCCCTTTTATATATTTTCCTTCTCACCCTAAACCTATGCTCTCTAGTTCTGGACTCCCCCATCCCAGGGAAAAGACCTTGTCTATTTATCCTATCCATGCCTTTCATGATTTTATAAATCTCTATAAGGTCACCCCTCAGCTTCCGACGCTCCAGGGAAAACTCTTCCTACAGCTCAAATCATCCTCTTGGAAATCTTTTCTGAACATTTTCAAGTTTCACAACATCCTTCCGACTTGAAGGAGGCCAGAATTGCACACAAGTCTCCCCAGTGATTCCTGATGAAGGGCTTTTGCCCGAAACGTCGATTTTACTGCTCCTCGTAAGCTGTCTGAACAGCTGTGCTTTTCCAGCACCACTAATCCAGAATCTCGTTTCCAGCATCTGCAGTCATTGTTTTTACCTGGAAGATGACAGGAAGCAAGTAATGCTTGTGGGATTAAATTGCATCAATTTCAATGCAAGAGGGCTGACAGGTAAGGCTGGTGAATTCAGGGCATGGATAGGATGTGGGACTGGGATATTGTAGCCATTACAGAAACATGACCAAGGGAGGGACAGCACTGGCAGCTTAATGTACCAGGTACAAGTGCTTTAGGTGGGACAGAGGTGGTGGAAAGAAGGGACGAGGAGTTGCATTTTTGATTAAGGTGAGTTTCACAGCAGTAATCAGAAACTAAATAACTGAAGAATCATCCATTGAGGCTTTGTGGATGGAACTAAGAAATAAGAAGGGGCTGGTGACGTTAGTGGGATCATACTATAGGCCCCCCAAATAGTCAACAGGAAGTAGAGGTACGAATATGCAGGGAGACTGGGGAGACAGGCAGGAGAATAGTGTTGTCATAGTTGGAAATTTTAATTTTCCTAACATAGACAGGGACTGCCAGAGTGTTAAGGGCTTAGCTGGGATGGAATCTTTTAACTGCATTCAGTGAAATTTCCTCAAGCAGTATATAGAGGGTCCTACTCAGGGAGGTCAAACCTTGACCGACTCTTGGGAAATATGGCAGGACACGTTACGGCGGTGACAGTAGGGGAGCACTTTGGGACTGGTGGCCATAGTTGTATTAATTAATCCTGATGAAGGGCTTTTGCCTGAAACGTCAATTTTACTGCTCCTCGGATGCTGCCTGAACTGCTATGCTTTTCCAGCATCACTAATCCAGAATCCTGTCATCTTCCAGCCTGACCCATCTCCTCACTTTACTATTTCTGATTACTGTATCTCCTTTCAGCCTTGCACTTCCCTCTCTTCTGTTGAGGATCCCACCCTCACCCCCGCCAATCTAATTTAAACTCTTCCTTGTAGCACTAGCAAACCTGACTGCAATGATGTTGGCGCATATCGGATCCTAGTGTCAGTGGGTGTGAGATGTGTGTGACCAGTGACCGAGCCCTGAATATTGGTACTCATTCAGTACAAATGGTAGGTGAATCCAACACAAACTTCTGGTTTCCAGAGAAAGTCTTTTTGGTATCTAGCTTGTTTGGTGAGTTTGCAAGATAAAAAGCTGAAGATAAATTATATAGATAGGGCCCTGAACAAGGCATTTAACAAAGAATAATTACTCTTCAGTGGCAATTTATTGTTGCCTAGCCAGAAACTCACCACAACAGTTGTGAAAAGTGAGATGACAGAGCAAGAGGGCCCTTGTGTCGCTAGCTCCGAGCCAGAACGTCTGAGTTCATATCTCACTTACTCCTGAAGTATGCAATAATATCTCTGAATAGGTTGATTAGAAAATGCTTGCCAAACTCACCAAACTCTAAAAGGTAAAGCAAGATACTCCTTATGTTGAGATTAGCCTCGTTAGACCTCCTGTTCAATTATGTCACAATTCTTTCCAAAGCCCACGTCATCCTGTAAGATTCCACCCCCTCTGTTCACAAACCTGGGTTCATGTGACAGATATTAATAAAAAAAAACTCTCAGCTATCTAATTCCCAGATTTGGAGGATTATTAGAGTAAATATTGTATCAGTAAAAATGAAATGTATCACATTGATTATAAACCTTTTACATTTATATTTGAGATGCTTATTGTAAAAGTTATTGCAAATATACAGTGTGTTTTTTATATATATCGAAAACTTAACATAATAATAGATAGAGTAACTATCATTAATTAACTGTTCCAATATTGTAACATCCCATAAAGACACCCCTTGGCAAAAATGCAAATTCAGAAAAACAGAATTGTCTCACAGATGAACCCAGTGACAGAGATAAGACTCAGTTTCTAGCTGTAACTGAGAGAGTGAAAAGATAGTTTCTACTTCTTGAAAACTCAAGCAGATTCTACCCTGTTGTGACTCCAACAGCAACTGCTTAAAGCCACAACTATAAGAAAAACCAGAAATCTAAGTCTGTGACAGCTGGTTACATTCATCAGGGCTGTTTCTATTGTTCCAACTTTTAAAACAAAACCCAAGGCCTCACAGGCGGTTTACTTTACTGACTTGCCAAGTTGACAGCTGGGCACCTCTGTCTTAAAACCTCTCTTTTAAAAAAAAGGAAAAATAACCTCTTAAAGGTTTTTAATATGTGTTAAATAGGTATTGCTTTTATTGATGTGACTGGCTACAAGTAAATGGTGTTGCAATTAATTAATTTTGATAATTAAAATCTGAAAAAAAATCTAATGATGTGATATTCTGCTGCTTTTCAAAGATTGAAAGTTGGTCCTTAGGATGTATAGGATGGACAAATTGCCAAAATAATTTACAGATCATTTCTAAAAATTTGTTATCCTCGGCTCACTGGAAGTATATCCGGGTCTCCAGAAGGTAAGTAGTAAGTCTCCCAGTGAAGAAACTAAAGTATTCAGAAGAAAAGAGGGAGAGAAAATCCCAAAATATCATTAAATGCAACTAATAAGGGTTGATGAAGAATTCAAATAAAGTGAAAATGATGGCACAAATGTATAATGCGTTTGGAGTTGTGCTTCAGACCTCACTAAGATTTATGTACCTGTGATTCTGACATATCTTTTTCATCTACTTTAGGATGAAGTACATCCAAAGGATTGGATATAGTGATGAGGTTTTCAACAAGTTTTGAATGGGTATATCTAAATCCTTATTTTACCACATCCTTGCTTGAGGTCTGCCCTTAGTCGGTTTTGTGACATTTAGCAATTGGGACTGTATGGGGCTTGGCCACAACTGTATGAATTTGCATTAAGTTGACAATCAGGCTATAAAGTGCATGGGAGTAATTAAGGGCTACGGGGTAAGTGAGCATGGGGTCATGTGAATGAATACGGGCTGATATGGTGTGAGGGGTAAATGCAAAAGGGCATAAATCTTAACAAAACAACTGGGATGAGATCCCAGAGAATAATGTCAGCTTTTTAAACAGACCGTGTCAGCAGCCTCCAATGTGGGTCCAAAAGCATTGGAACCAATTTTGTCCATCTATTCCAACCAGGAAGTGTTCTGACTCCTGCTATCCCTCACCCTGTGAGCAGAAATCAGATCCATTATCTCTCTATGGGGCTCTGTGCTAGATTTTATTTGATGATATTCCTGTGAACTTCAGGATATCATAAACTGTCTATACAAATACAAACTGTCATTGAGGGCATTGTGATTGCTGCCATAAATACTTTTCCATGTTTGCTTGCAAACAACCTCTTTCCCCTTGACTACGAACTAGAGCAAGCATAATCCTGACCACCCTTAATGGGGGTAGTGTACAGCTCTGTAGTAAGGCCACTTTCTATCCCCACTCCTCCCTGAAAGGAAGAGCTTGTAAAATCACCTCTTATGTATTGCAACTGAAAGGAGTGCCTTAAAGCTCTGGGAAAGAATAAGTTTATGAAGATCGGGGAGAAGAAATCAAGCTTTAACACTATGAACATAGGATACCACTCAGCCTGTGATAATATTGCATGACTCCACATTAACCTGACTGTACCGCCATGGTTAACTTAGTTGATTCACTTTCTCTGGCAATGTGAAGGCCAAGTGCACTGATGCTGAGTCCATGCTATCACTCTGACCTTTTGGAGATCTTGAGAAAACATAATACTGACTTCTCCCCTGTCAGAATTTGCAAAGCATAGAAACTATTCTGCTGCAGCTAACAGCTTGCTGGGTGCAGAGTGACATGTTAGCAAAAACTATTCATTGCTTTCCGAAATTTTAATCCCTTTTGATTAACTTGATCTGCAGGAAAATAAAGCTTCCCAACAAAAGATGGGCACTTTTTCATTCTTTTGCAATCAGACATTTTTAAAACCATGCAGGAAAATAAAGTTTTTGGTTACTAACTGGATGCAGTGATATTGTAACGTGGGTTTGACTATTCTCCATTCAGCATCAAAAATACAGGATCAACGTCGAGCCAATTAGGGACCAAAATGGGGCTTTACACATGCACGAAAGATGCATAGCTGCGGCATTAAATGAATATGTTGCATCTATCTTTACTTAGAAGACAAATGCTGCCCAGGCCATTATTATAGAGGAGAAAACTCAATCACTAAAAGGGATTAAAATTTATGAGGAAAATGTATTTGATAAGCATCACTGCTATAAATTGACAAGGCCACCGGAACCGGATCAGATGCCTTCAAGAATACTGGAGGAAGTGAGAGCTGAAATTTCAAAGGCACTGGCAATAATCTTTCAATCTCCTCTGAATTCAGGAATGGCGTAGAGGGCTGGAGAATTTGACACATTAGGGCCTTGTTCAAAAATTTGGTACAGCAATTACAGAGCAGTCAGTTTCATTTTAGTCATGAGGAAATATCTAGAAAAAAAATACTCAGGATAAAACTAACAGTCATATGGAAAAATCTAGGTTAATTCAGAAGAGTCAGATTTGTTAAGAGAAAATCATGTGTGACAAACTTGCTGGAGTTTTTTTGAAGTAACAAGGGTGACTGATGAGGGCAAGGCAGTTGATTTGGTGTACATGGACATTCAGAAGGTGCCCAATTTAGTGCCACACAACAGACGTGTGAGGAAAGTAATAACACATGGAATAAAAGGATCAGTAGAAGCTTTGCTATAAATTGGCTGAGGGATAGGGAAAAAGAGTAATCGTCAATGGATATTTTTCATATTGGAGGAAGGTTTATTGTGGAATTCCGCAGGGCAGTATTGGAACTACTGATTTTCCAAATGCACATTAATGATATAGATCTTGGTGTGCATGGGTCAAAGTTTGTGGATGACACCAAATCTAGGAGAATTATACACTGTAAAGAGGACAGTGAAGAAGTTCAAAAGAAAATTGACACCGCTGGAGCAGGTGGATAGGTAGCAGATGAAATTTAATGCAGACAGGTGGATCCACTTTGGCACAAAGAACATGGAAAGACAAAATAAAATAGGGTGTATTGTTCTAAATGGTGCACATAGGTGCTTATGGTAGGCAGAGCAGGGAGAGAGAGAGAGAGCTGTTGTTAATAAAGCAAAACAGTATTCTAGGCTTTAAAGGATAAGAACAAGGAGGTTCTGCTGAACCCATACAGGACACTGGTCAGACCTCAGCTGGAGTACTGTGCACAGTTCTGGGCTCTGCACCTATAGGAAGGATGTGAATTCATTGGAGAGGGTGCAGCAGAGATTTTGGAAAATGGTTCCAAGAATGCAAAACTTCAGTTATCAGGTTAGCTAGGAGAAGTTGGGACAGTTTTCCTCGACAATGAGAAGGCCGAGGGGAGATTTGAGAGAAGATTTCAGAGTGGATTAGGAGAAACTGTTCCTACTTCTAAAATGATTAAGAACTGGGGGCACAGTTTTAACATGTTTTGCAAAGGAAGTAAATGCAAGACAGAAAAACGTCTTCATAAAGTGAGTAGTTTGGGTTTGAGATGAGCTGCCTGGAAATGTGGTGAATTCGGAACCACTTGATGATTTGAACAGAAACAAATGTGCAGGTTCAGGGGAAAAGGCAGGACATTTATACTAAGTCACAAGGCTCAGAGAGGCAGTGCACACGTCATCACCGAATGACATGTTTTTGAACCATAACAAATCTGTGATGTCTGGAATGTTGGATATGTGATCGGACCTACACTCATAATGCTTGCTATGGGTACAATGCAGCTGTGGTTAGGCAGAAGGGTGATGGAGAACATCAACATCCCCCTAAGTGGTCATTCTCCTAATAAGTTAGGGGGATAACATTTCATGCCTATTAAGGAGAAGGAACACCAGCAAGGCACCACCTGGACTAAATCCCAGGGGACTCCAAGAGTGCCCTACAACTCCACTTCTCATTGTGACCCTACTGCCTCCAGTAGGTCAGGCTGAGGAGGGTTCTTTTACCTCTCAAAGAACCCTCAGCAAGCTGGAACATCTAGTCCTGGACTACCACAGGACATCCACCAAAGTCATCACAATCAACAGAGCATAAGAGCCAGCAGGTTGCCTTCATTTAAGCGGTGGCTATTAGGTTGCACCTAAGCACAGTGGCAGGATCAATTAACGAAGGTGCCACAGGTATGTTGTACAGATGAAACACTCTTTAAATATGCATTCAATTTCATTTTATTTGTATGTTATATTGTGTCATGTTGTTAGTTGCTGCAATGGTTGTTTAAAGATGTGGCATTTAATTTTCTGTTAAGTTTAAAAGTATTTGGGATGCAATATTTATCATTACATGGTCAGAAATGGCATCACTGACTCACATGATATGGTCAGAAGTTACATGATACTAGGTTATAGCCCAACAGGTTTATTTGAAATCACAAGCTTTCGCAGCCCTGCTCCTTCATTAGCAGTGTGACTTCATGTGACTTCTGACCTTGTCTATGCTAGTCCAACACTGACACCTCCACATTACATGATATTAATTGGTTTAAAGCTGGGGACTTGGAACACAGCTGGCAACTCAGTAGTTAGTGTTCACCTGATTATCATCAGACTGAGGTTGTTGCCTGGGCAGTGTATGTATTCTTTCTGGCATGTCTATGATATAGTTCCTTATAAATTATTGGCAACATTTGCTAACTGTGTTACTGAGACATGTGCGACTCCGTCCCAAATAACAAGTGAATGTAACTTCGAATACAACATACTGGTTCTGGTGTTCTGGTCTGGCTGGCACTGACATTGTAATTTTGCCTGAGCATTACTTTCGCGCCAGTAGGATGCACAATATTTAAGAATGCGCTGCCCACAAGATCAACACTGCAGCGTTTGGAGGCAGGGTCACTTGATCCGAAACTGATTTTTCTGATGCTGCCAGACCTGCTGAGCATTTCCAGCAATTTCTGTTATTTCTTTCTGACTTACAGCATCTGCAGTTCTTTCAGTTTTAATTTGTCATCATTTGACTCTTAATTACAAATTTTTATAGAATTCAAAGTCCACCATCTACCATGGCAGGATTCAAACCCGAGTCTTCAGAACATTATCTGGTTCTCTGGATTGACTGCCTAATAATACCACAAGGCCACTGTCTCCTCTATGATGACGACCTTTAGTGCTGTCAAGATGCTGCAGTCCGCTCAGAAGCTGATGACAATAAGGCTGTCCGCTATCTCATGGCATTGTTCCGGAATATGCCACTGCATCCAGAAACTTCCTCAGCAGCAGCATCATCCTTCCTTACTTCTTTTCAGAAGTGACGGCTGGCCCCTTCATCTCCCTCTTTGCAAATTCGTCTACATTTTACTGACCAAGGTTGTATTAGAAACACCGGACCACAGCAATCTTGAAGACTCTCTCAATTGAGTATTGCAGCTCTCTGCCCAAGTGGTCCAAGCATTGTAATTATCTTCAACAGTCCAATGGTGTGCTTGATTACGGCCTTAACTGAGGCAAGAGCAGCATTGTACTTATCCTCAGTTGCACTTTATGGTACCACACTGAAGTCATCGAGTCAGGGTTTTGGTGGGTATCCCCTGTCCCCAATAAGACAAACTCTTGCAGTTGGTGAGGGGGAGCAAACAATTTTGGCACCCAAGAGTTAGGGAGGATCTATGAATAATTAGAACTTTCTGGATAGTGTGAAGGGATTGTTTCTGCTCATCACAGCCTAGTTGTACATTCAGAGTGAAGGTTTTCATTAAAGAATGCTGCTGATTCCAGGGAGCTCACAAGGACATGTTTGTAGTCACACTCCCCTTGCAGCTCTGGAAATGCTGCAGTGCTACTGAATGGTATCTGCCTGGTTCTTTCAGGCTGATTTGAATTTAACCAAATTGGAATGTAAACACATTGGAAGCTTGAAAAGAGGCACTGGCAAAGCAGTTCAAAGCTGAGGTAAACTATCAGCAGTATTTGAAACTTTATTGCTGGAACAGCACAGCAGGTCAGGCAGCATCCAGGGAACAGGAGATTCGACGTTTCGGGCACAGACCCTTCTTCAGGAATGAGCAGAGAGTGTTCAGCAGGAGAAGATAAAAGGTAGGGAGGAGGGACTTGGAGGAGGGGCGTTGGAAATGTGATAGGTGGAAAGAGGTCAAGGTGAGGGTGATAGGTCGGAGGCGGAGAGGTCAAGAAGAAGACAGGAGGCCACATCGGGTGCAGCGGATGCTGCAGGGTGGTTGGGTTGGTTCGTCCGGGTGGCCCAGAGGTGCTCTCTGAATCGCTCCGCAAGTAGGCGGCCTGTCTCCCCAATATAGAGGAGGCCACACCGGCTGCAGCGGATGCAGTAGATGATGTGGGTGGAGGTGCAGGTGAATCTGTGGCGGATATGGAAGTTTCCTTTGGGGCTTTGGAGAGAAGTGAGGGGGGAGGTGTGGGCGCAAGTGTTGCACCTCCTGCGGTTGCAAGGGAAGGTGCCGGGAGTGGTGGTTGGGTCGGTGGGGGGTGTGGATCTGACAAGGGAGTCGCGGAGGGAGTGGTCTCTACGGAAAGCTGATAGGGGAGGGGAGGGAAATATATCCTTGGTGCTGGGGTCTGTTTGGAGGTGGCGGAAGTGACGGCGGATGATGCGCTGTACATGGAGATTGGTGGGGCTCAAGGGCGGAGGAGCGGGAAGTGGAGGAGATGCGGTGGAGGGCACCGTCGACCACGTCGGGGGGGAAATTGCGGTCCTTGAAGAAGGAGGCCATCTGTGTTGTACGTATTTTGAACTGGTCCTCCTGTACAACACAGATGGCTCCTCCGCCCTTGAGCCCCGCCCCTCCAACCGCCACCAGGACAGAACCCCACTGGTCCTCACCTACCACCCCACCAATCTCCATCTCCATGAAAGTAATGCTCAGGATATATCCAGGGAATCTCCTGTTCCCTGGATGCTGCCTGACCTGCTGTGCTGTTCCAGCAATAAAGTTTCAACTTTGATCTCCAGCATCTGCAGACCTCACTTTCTCCTATCAGCAGTATTTTTGACCTTCTGCTGTTGCTTCTTGCTGATATTCTGGCCACTGTTCAGCCTTGCTCTGAGTCTCTTACAGCTGGTTCCTCTGCAGGTGCAGAATCACTCAGCCAACTTAACCCATCAACATTTCTGGCAGAGCTGATCTGAACATATTATCTGGAACAATTTAGTGGCATCTCCTTTGCGGGCCTCCTCTCTCCTGTCCTTAATATTTTTTTCACAATGCAAAGTCCTAAACCTAGCATTGGGAAGGCCATGGTCTCTATCCCCTCCACTATGATCAAAACTATCTTGGAGAATGATTACTGAGATTGCAGCCATGTCCAGTGATGCTGGAAATTGAAGCCATGACTGTGCTCCTTCATTCAATTATTACCAAGCTTCCTTCAACACCCTTGGACTTCAATGCAACATCTTTGCCTTGCCCTCAATTACGTCCCACTCACGTCCTTATCAACCATGACACTATCAGTGACTCTTGGGCTTCCCCCAGCAGTACAGAACCACTCCTCAACATTCTCTGCATTCTCTCGAATATCTTTTATAATATCTCTAATCCTAAGCTTCCCACACTTCCTCTTGAATTTCAGGCTTTTGGAATAATCAACAAAGCTATGGTATGTTAAACAACATAGCCAGAGGGAAGAGGAAAGACTATTATTAAACCATATATAACTCTGATCAGAGTTCAGTGTACCTTGGGTCGAGTTCTGATCACTGACAAACATGATAATTAAGAGATAATGCAGAGAAGATAACTGAAGTTGATCCTGAATATAGGGCTTTGAGGTTTGAGAGAAAAAACTAGAGACCCTTGGATATTTTCAGCCTTGAAAATGGTATCAAAGAGATGAAAAGATAAGCACAGGACAGCGTTTTGAATTCAGCTGCAGCAGCAGAACTAAAGGACAGAGATTGACACTGGTAACAGCCAACTTTCATATTGATATCAAGAATTCCATCTTCAAACAGAAATAGTGATTAAGACTGGGAGTGAATGGAGGACAGAGTGATGGAAGGGAAACCTTGGAATCATCTTCAAAACAACTCCATGAAGCAGTGGGAAACATAAAATGACTCTGGACAGAATACTTTAGAAGGGCTGAATGGCTTTCTTCTTTCACAAGTGTTTTGGTGTTGTGTTTGGGAAGTTGTGAAGAATTTATTCTGGCACGTTGCGTGAAAACTGATTAATTATCTGCAGTAACCAAGATAATAAACACCGACTGATTCCACTTTGAATTCATCTCAAAGATATTTAGTTTGCCCCAACTAGTCATGTCTGTGTTTATCTGCAACAGGACGTGCAAACCCGTGTCCCCACATTTCGATATTCCCCTTTCTTTTGACTCATTACTATTAACTAGCTCAACTCTAATGAATAGAGATTTACCTGACCTGGTAATTGGCTCTGATCTAATCAGCAAACACATTTCAATAAATCTTTATAAGATATATGAGTAATGTAAAGCTGAGGAAGGAGTTTATTGATGTGTTTTAAATTAATTTTCCATTACACAGGTCATTTTCATTTTATTGAAATCTCGAACATTAATTGCGTATGATTTTGCAGCACACCATTCCCATTAACCCCTCACTCACCAGGGTCTCCGTCGTACATCGTACAGATCAATCTTATTGGGAAGGCCCCAAGGAGTTGCTGCAAAGAACACAAAAAAGTTAAACAGTCTTTCTGTGATAAGTAATTCTGTGATGAGAACTGAATAAGAAAATTTGAATTGAGACATGCATTTAATTCCACATTTTTTAATGAAGGTGTGAACCTCTGCAAATTAAACTTTGCATTCTTTCAATGAACATTCAATGTAGCAAAGTTAATGCCACAAACCAAGTTAGTACCAGTTGGAACTCTGATTGTTGTGTGGTACTGTAGATAGCATCTTAGCTCTGAGCCAGAAGCCGAGTTTGGGTCTCCTCGCAGGATTTATTGCCATGAAAAGTGTGTTCCTGACATAGTCAAAGAAGTTGATTATCAACCTGAAAATCCTGGCAATTTACCCATGGCAGGTCATGAGAGCAGGACGGTCTCATGTTCAGCTAGATTAGTTTTGTAACCATAGAGCAATTCGCTCCCCCTGTTAAAGATTCCATGTACAGATCCTTCGTGTGTGTGTGTCCTGTGCTTTGAGGGATGACCAGAAGGGTCTCAAGTGCTAGCACCGAACATCATTGGATTATTCTCACTATAGAACCTCCTGTGATGGAGCCAGGAGCAGATGTCAGCTTTTCTGCTTCAATGGGCTCACATTTAATTTCCAAATATGCAAAGTAACATTTTTCAACATAGGCTTGAGCATATCACCTCCTGATTGAACAACAAGAACGCCAACGTGATATGTACTGTGCTTCTGCTCATGATTACTTATTTGAGTGTTACAATTGCCTAACTGTTCAGAGTCCCAGCTTATAGAGCAGACAAAGAGATATTTAATCTTTAAATGCAGGGTTCCTTTCTGAATTTTACATGGGCTTCATTCTGTAGTCTGGTGTCACTGACATACCTGGATAATATCTGGTCACACCTGTGGCACTACCAAAAACCTGCCAGAGCAGTGAGGGGTCCTCTTCTCGGTTACGCTTGAATACATCCTCCAGAGCAGCTGTCCAGTTCAACTCATTAAGGATAACAGTTGCTGAAAACACAAAAGACATTGAAAACATGATGCATCTTAAGAAGATGTGACATATGGACTGTTCTTATTCCCTTCACCAACCACCAAAATAACGAAGGCCATCCTTTTCAAAAACAACAACTTTTTTAATTCTACAAACAATCATAAGCAGCAATTGTGGAATAAAGGTCTCATTGATATGTGATTACCACTGACTGCACACCCTGAAGTTCCATGTTGAACATCACTTGGAAGAAGCAAAGGATTTATTCTGGGTGGGTACTTCACCGACAGTCACCAAGTGGCTCACTAGTACTACCACTGACAGAGCTAGCCTGGTCTTGGAGGACGTAACTCTTGGACTAGGCCTGAAACAGGTGTGAGAGATCCAGGTGTGTGGAGAAAACCTACATGACATCATCGTCAACTTTCTGCTCGTTGCAGATGATTCTCTCCATGACAGTACTGGTAGGAGGGAGCACCACACAGTCCTTGTGCACAGAAAGCCTGTCTTCATACTTTTGTGACATTACTAGAATTTTAAATGGGCTAGCTTCAATACAGATTTAGCAGCTTAAACTGCACATCCACGAGGCACTGTGAGCAATCAGAAGCTGAATTGTGTTCCACCAAAATATGTAACTTCATGGTTTGGCTGTGCCTGATTTTACCATTACCATTAACACAGGGTCCAAAGCATATTGAGCAGAACAGAGCATGCCAGAAATAGTACCAGGCCTGCCTAAAAATGAGGTGCCAACTTGGTGAAACCACAACACAAGATGCATGCCAAAAACCAGAAACCACAAGCTGTCAGTAGTGTCAAGTGATCTCATAACCGACAGTTCTGGAGTCTCTGTACCTAGCCATGAATATTGATGGACAATTAAAGTAGTAATGCTAAGAAGAGGCTTTATAAATCATAACACCATAAATATATGAACAGAAATTAGCATTCAGCCCATCAAGTCTGTTCTGCCATTCAATCATGGCTGATAAGTTTCTCAAGCCCATTCTCCCACTTTCTCCCTTGATCCACTTGATACTCAAGAACCTATCTGTCTTCATCTTAGATATACTCAATAGCCTGGCCTCCACAGCCTTCTGTGGCAATGAGTTCCAGAGAGTCACCATTCCGGCTGAAGGAGTTTCTCCTCATCTCCAGTCTAAAAGGTCTTCCCTTTACTCTCAGGCTGTACCCTCGGGTCCTCGTCTCTCCTAACAATTGAAACATCTCCCAAACATCTACTCTGTCCAGGACACTCAGTATTCTATATGTTTCAATTAGACCCCCCCCCCCCCGCCTCATCCTTCTAAACTCCATTGAGTATAAATGCAGAGTCCTCAAACGTTCCTCATATGATAAGCTTTGCATTCCTGGAACCATTCTCATGAACCTTCTCTGAACACGCTCCAGGACCAGAACTTCCTTCCTGAGATATGGCACCACGATCGTCACCATTCTCAATGTTGGTGAATCCCATCACAGAACGATTAATAGTCAATTGCATCACATGTGCTTTCCATCAGCGGGAAGAATGAAACTACTGATGGCATTTTCACTTCTGCGCAGACAATGGAAACATCCTGGAATGGATCTTTTTGAGATTAAAGGGTGAATGTTTTCAGTGAAACCTAGGAAGTAGGAGAAGTAGGCAATTTGGCCCTTAGAGTCTACTCTGCCATTCAATATGATCATGTTTGATCACAAACTCAGGACATGTTACAGCTTTCTCTCCATATCGTTCGATCCCTCTAACCCTAAAAACTATATCAAACTCGTTCTTGAAAAAAATCATGTTTTGGCCTCAACTCCTTTCTGTGGCTGAGACTTCCACAGTCTCTCAGTGACAAAATTTCTCCCCATCTCAGTTCTAAATGGCCTACTTTGTATCCTTAGACTGTGATGCCTGGATTCCTTGGTCATCAGTAATATTTTTCATGCGTTACCCTATTTAGTCCTGTTAGAATTTTATAGGTTTCTATGTAATGCCCCCTTCATTCTTCTAAACTCCAATGAATATAGTTCCAACTAATCCAGTGTCTCATCATATATCAGTCCTGCATTCCCAGGAGTCAGAGATATATAGTCATGGAGTTATACAACATTTGAAAAGGCCCTTCAACTCAACTTGTCCATATCATGCAGATAGGAGAAAGTGAGGATTGCAGATGCTGGAGATCAGAGCTGAAAATGTGTTGCTGGAAAAGCGCAGCAGGTCAGGCAGCATCCAAGGAGCAGGAGAATCGACGTTTCGGGCATAAGCCCTTCCTGAAGAAGGGCTCATGCCCGAAACGTCGATAATTCCTGAAGAAGGGCTTATGCCCGAAACATCGATTCTCCTGCTCCTTGGATGCTGCCTGACCTGCTGCGCTTTTTCAGCAACACATTTTCAGCATATCAAGCAGATATTCTAAACTGATCTGGTCCCATTTGCCACCATTTGTCCCATATCTCTCTAAATCCTTCCTATTCATTTACATGGCCTCTGGATGGGTACATGTTGTAATTTTACCTGCGTACACCACTACCACTGGCAACTCATTCCGTACACGCATCACCAATGCATGAAAATGATCCACCTCAGGTCCCTTCTAAATCTTTCCCCTCTCACCTTAAATCTATATCCTCTAATTTTAGACTCCTCTACTCTGGGCAAAAGACCTTGGGTATTCATTCTATCGATGCCTCTCATGATTTTATAAATCTCTATAAGATCACCCTTCAGCCTCTGACACTCCAGGGAAAAAAGCCAAAACTTATTCAGCCTCTCCCTATAGCTCAAAATATCCAATCTCTGCAACATCCCTGTAAATATTTGCTGAATCTTTTCAAGTTTAACAACACCTTTCTGATAGCAGGGCTACCAGAATTGAACACAGCACTTGGAAAATGACCCTTTTGTTCCAACTCTTTGTTTCCTGTCTGCCAACCAGCTCTCTATCCACATCTGTACACTACCTAAAGGCCTCGCCAATGTCCTGTACAGCTGCAACATGACCAACTCCTATACTCAAAACACTGTCCTCCTGTGTACCTGTGACTCCACTTTCAAGGAAGCATGCACCTGCATCCCTAGATCTCTTTGTTGGGCAATACTCCGCAGGGTCCCACCATTAACGATATAAGTCCTGCCCTGATTTGCCTTAACAAAATGCAACACCTCATATTTATCTGAATTAAACTCCAGCTGCCATTCCTCGGCCCATTGCCCATCTATTCAAGATCTCGTTATACTCTGAGATAATCTTCTTCACTTAACTACTACACCACCAATTTTGGTGTAATCTGCAAACGTATTAACCATTCCTCCTATACTCACATCCAAATAATTTATATAAATGACAAAAAGCAGTAGACCCAGCATCAATCCTTTCCTGATATAGAGACTGGAATGTAGAAACTAGAAGCAGGAATAGGCCATTTGGCCTTTTGGGCCATCTGTGCCATTCAATGTGATCATGGTTGATCCCCTACCTCAATTCCTTATTCTTACTTTCTCTGCTCCATACCTTGACTGCCTCATGAGTATCTGTTGCATTTCTCCTATGGAAGTATATCCTCTGTCAGTTAGGGAGACCAAAGCTGCACATAAAACTCTAATTGAGGGATTGCCAACTGCAGCATGCTGTATAACTGCAGTACGGCATTCCTAACTTCTGAATTTTAATACTCCTGCAATGAAAGTCAATATAACTTATGCCTTCCTGAGGGTTGTACTACTTTCTTTAACTGGTGTACAAGACACCAAGATTTCATTGTACAACTACATTTCCCAATATATCGCCATTTAAAATATTTTTTTCCTTTTTTCACATCAAAGTGTGTAATTTCACATTTATCCACATTATATTACATGTGCCATGAGTTTGCCAACTCACTCAAGTTCATTTTGATAGTTTCATGTCTTGAGGGCTATTCCAAGACAAATTGAAAGCAGCAACATTATAATACAAAGTATTGTGGTCTACAAACAGCCAAGGCCATGGAAACCTTTGCTGCCCTTCCTCCATAGTCAGAGCATCCTTTCTCAGATAAGGAAACCAGAACTATACACAGTGCTCCAGGACTGGTCTCACCAAGGCCCTGCATAACAACAGCAAGACATCCCTGCTCCTGTATTCAAATCCTCTCATTATGCCTTTTTCACTGCTTGCTGCACCTGTATACTTACATTCAGCAACCGGTGTACGAGGACACCCCACATCTCAATGCACTTGCCCTTTCCCAAACCTATCACCATTCACATAATATTCTGCCTTGTTTTCACTACAAAAGTGGATAACCTCACATTTATAGCACATCGGCCATGCATTTGCCCATTCACACAGCTTATCCAAATCATATTGAAGCATTTCTGCACCTTCCTTGCAGTTAACCCTCCCACCAGCTTTTTGTTGTCTACAAACTTGAAACTATTTAGTTCATTCCTTAATTTAATATTGTGGATAGCTGGGGTCTAAACTCTTAACTCCTGCAGCACACCACTAGTTAATGGCTGGCATTTGGAAAATGACCCATTTGTTCCAACTCTTTGTTTCCTGCCTGCCAACCAGCTCTCTATCTACATTAGTACACTACCCAAAGTTCTATGTGCTATAGTTTAACACAATAATCTGTTATATGGGATGTTATGGAAAGCCTTCTGAAAGTCCAAATAATCTATATCTACTGGCTCCCCCTGAACAATTCTACAAAATATAAACTCGAAAAATTCTAGTAGATTTGTCTAGCGTGATTTCCCTTTCATACATTCACGCTAACTCTGTCTTGCAAGTACTCTGTTCTCAAATCTTTTATAATTGGCTCTTGCATTTTCCCAACTACTGATGTTCAGGCTAACTGGTCAATGATTTATGGTTTTCTCTCAACTTCGTTTGTAAATAGTGGAGTTAAGTTAGCTACCCTATAATCGAAAATAATGTTTCCAGTGTCTATAGTACCTTGAAAGATTATGCCAGTACATCTACTGTTTCCAAGGGCACTTCTAGCTGTAACATTTGTCTTCACTAATCTTTATCTCTTGTACAATCAGTTCTGATATAACGCGATAGCTCCATTCTATGTGATGTCACGTTATAAGAAAATCGCGCAATAGCCATGCCATTTAAACTAATAGGGCTAGAATCGCGTTATAGCCAATACAGGAAAGGAAGGTTCGCATTCTACAAATAATGGTCTAAATTCTCAAATCGCGTGAAAGCCAATTCATGTTGAAGAAACACATGTTTTGGAGAACCGACTGTATCCATACACTCAAGGGGTTTGGTTAGCTCAGTTAGCTGGATGGTTGGTGAGCGAAGCCAACAGCGTGGATTCAATTCCTGCATCAGCTGAGGTTACCATGAAGATGCTCCTTCTCAATCTCACCTGAGGCTGGTAACAATCAAACTAAAACACCATCTTTTTAATGAAAGAACAGTCCTACTGTCCTCCAATCGCTACAAAGTATGCTAATTACCAGACTTCCAGATGTGTTCTAGTCTAGTTCTTGAGAAACGTTATAACCACAACCCAACATGTGGGGACAGAAAATAATATAGTGCGAAGAAATAGGAGTGCACTGGCGTCTAAGAGGAGGCAAACTTCTACAAAATTTCTAAAAATGGTCTGAATGTTAAACTGATAACAATTTTCATTGTGTCTCATAGAATTTGAAAGAAGGCATGGAGTGCTTAATTTCTCAATCTCCTCTGAGAGCGCAGAGCATGGTCAGATACGCTGCTGAAACTGCCACAGTGGTTATCTTTGTGAGTCAGAGACTTGAGGGCAAATGTAATGTAAAGGGATGAGGTGAATATGTAAATAAGATAGTTGACATTGTAAGCAAAAACAGAAATTTCTGGAAAAACTCAGCAGGTCTGGATGCAGCTATGGAGACAAATCAGAGTTAACATTTAGGATCCAGTGACCCTTCTTTCAGACCCTTCTTATGCAGAAGATGGGGTGGGGGGAGGATGGAGGAGTAAGCAATAGGTGGGGATACAGTCCAAAGAGAGAGAAACACAGTTGAACAGACAAAGGAGTAGAATGTAGGCGAATGAATAGCTGCTAATGGGGACTATTAGTGGCTATCAATGGATTGTGTTACTAATTCATGTGATGACAAGGCCTAGTCTGAGGTGTTGGGGGAAGGTTTGGGGAAGGTGCTGAAGCCCTAAAACCTGATAATGTGTCCAGAAGGCTGTAGAGTTCTGAAGCAGAAAACGAAGTGCGGTTTTTCCAATTTGCACTGAGGTTTGCCGGAGCACTGCAGCAAGCCTGAGATGCAAATGTTGGCCAGAACATGGTGGTTTGTTGAAATGGCAAGCAACAACAAGCTCAGGGACTTTTTTGCAGACAGAATGTAGGTGTTCTTTGAAGCAGTCACTCAGTCTATAATTCGTTTCCCGAACGTAAGGGAGAACACATTGTGAGCAGTGAATGCAGTAGACTATATTGAGTGAAGTGCAGGTAAGATGCTACCTCACCTGATGTGTTTGAGCCTATGGACACTTCGGAGGAAAGAAGTAAACAGGCAGGTGTTATACCTTCAATGGTGTCAGGGAAAGGTGCGGTGGAGCTATGGGGGATGTTGGGGGTGAAGGAGGAATGGATCAGATTATCCTGGAGGGAATAGTCTTTGTGGAAAGTTGACGAGGGAGGGGAATATCTGTCTGCTATTTTTATCCCACTGGCTGGGGCAGAAATGGTAGCAAATGATCCTCTGGATGTGGATGCTGGTGGGATGGTAGGTGAGGGCAAGGGGGACCCTATTGCTGCTGTGGGAGCGGCAGCAGTGAGGGTTGAAGTGCAGGAGATGGGTCACACCCAGCTGAGGGCCCTTTCAACCATAGTGCTGGGCATTCTCAGTTGAGGAAGAAGGTGGATATTTCAGAAGATCCTTGTTAAAGTTGGCATCATCGGAACAGATGCAATGAAGAAGGAAGAACTGGGGGAATGGAATAGAGTGTTTACAAATAGCAGGGTATGAAGATGTCCAGTGAACGTAGCTGTGGGAATCAGTTGGTTTGTATTGGATATTAGTGGCCAACCTATCTCTAGAAATGGAATTGACATTGTAATTAGAAAGGGCAGAGGTATTGTAGTGACCTGCATATAGTTTGTATTTATGATGTTTAAATAAAAAGGCAATGTTTGATCCAATATCAAAAGATTCCTGCAGAATTTACCAATTCTATTCCAGACTCAAGCACAGCAAACCATTTACAAGAATCTTACCTGGATCAGCCACATAAGTGCTGTTACTGCAAGAGCAATTAACATCCAGGATACTCTAGTTTGAATAATTCACCTGCTTACTCCTCAAAGTCTGTTCACCATCTATTAGGCATAAGTCAGGGTTGTGGTTGACTACTCTCCACTTGCCTGAATGAGTGTTCTTCCAACGACATTCAATCAGGTTTACACAATCAACATCAAAGTTAATACAATCAAGTTGGTTGACATCCCATTCACCACCTTAAACCTTTAGTTCCTCCACCATGGTACAGTGGTAGCAAAGTATACTATCCACAAAATACATTATAGCAATTATCCAAGGATTCTTTGATGACACATTCTAAAACCACTACCTTCACCACATGGAGGACTAAGGGCAAAAGATACATGGTAACGTCTACCTGCAAGGCCCATTCCAAACCACTCATTATCCTGACTTGGGAATACCTGTGGATTGCCATTATTTTACTGGGTCAAAATCCTGGAACTCCCACTTGAACAGCACTGTGGATCCACCTACACCACATGGACTGCAGTGGTTCAAGACAGTGATTGCTCAAAACTTTCTTAAGGGCAATTAGGGATAGGTGATAAATGCTGGTCGAGCCAGCAATGCCCACATTCCATCAGTGAATTGAAAAAAAGTAATGGGACATGCTCTGCCTTAAATTATTCAAAATATGACGAGGCACGTAAATTATCTGGATGTGGCATTGGAGTAGTGTATTCTCAGAGTATGATAAGTACACATCTCTGATGTTGTGGAATTTTCTGAGGTCAGATAGTTCAGTATAAAATGTAAGTTCTCAGGCTGGGACTGGGCTTGGTGCATTGGTGCAAATGGCATTGTGCAGCTACTACTTTAATGTTGTTCACGTTAACAATAGAACCAGAGTAAGGAGCAAGCCTACTCCATGTTTTATTATCTATCCTTTGTTTAAGGGCATTAGAGCACTGTCATATGTTTAGAATTGTCAGATATTTAGAAGATGGCAAAAGAAGTTGGTGAATTGCCTTCCATACTGTGGAACTGGAATTAAGTAGGCAAATTTTTCCACCCAAGGACTTTCACTCACATGCTAGACCCTAGCTAAGGCTGCATGTTAAGCCTTTGGACAAGATCTTTTCTCAAATGAAATAGATGGATCCAAATTACAGTTCATCCCATGTTATCACATAGCTGCAGCAACTGTTGCATTTCTATTTGTGATTCCCCTGGTAGACAGTAATCCATAGGATATAGGGTCTATTGCTGCTTGCAAGTTCCTGTATTTCTTGCAGCAACTGCAGCAGGATTAAGGTGCTCATAACAAAAGCTGGACTAGAACAGTAGGAGAGAGATGACAATAGAAGCCAAGGAAACATGGGAAAAGCACAAAGTTGGGGATGTTGCATGCAATTGCTGTGCTTATTCCAGGCAGCTTTTGACAAGTTTCCATGTAAAAGGATGGTTAACAAAATTATGAATCATGGTAGCCACGAGTCACAAAGTCAACTTGAATAAAATATTAATTCAAAAATCCCCAACAAACTTAAATTACTGTTTGTAGATTTAAATTACTTGGATACTGGAATAAGTCAAAATTTCAAAATTTGCCCGTGTTATAAAACTTGGAGTTATGGCCGGCAGTGAGCACCATATCAACTGTGACAGCAAATTGATAAGTTTGTGGAATAGACAGATGAGTAACAGATAGGATTGAATACAGAGAAATGTTATGTAAAATGTTATACATTTTTGGCAAAGTTGGTATGGAAAGGTAAAATAGATGCATTAGCATAATTTAAGTGTGCAGGGACACAGGGACGTGGGAGTTTATGTGCATCTATCTTTGAAATTAGCAGGAAATATGAATGGAATGCTATCCTGGACTTCATAAATTGTGTTGATGAGTCCAAAAGCAGACAAGTTATGCCAAATCTTTATAATGTTCTGGTTAGGCCACAAATGGAATATTGCATTCCTCTACGGAAGGACTTGAGGGCCCTTGAGCAGATGCAAAAGATATCTACCAGGGCGGGGGCTTTCACAACAAGAATATGCTGCAGAAGCAGGAACTGTTTTCCTTGGAGCAAAGGTAATTGAGAGGAGATTTGATTGAGGTGTTAAAAAATGTAGATGAGGACAACATTATCTTATTAGCTTATGGCAAAAGGACTAGGAGACAGGGCTACAAGTTTCTGGGCAAGAGATAAAGAGACAGCGAAGACGACAGTATGCATGCAGTGAGTGGCAATGATCTATGTCTGTCTATGTGGGTGGTGAAAGTGGAGGCAATCAATGACTTCAAAAAATTTTTGGATGCATACTTGAAACAAATAAAAATGCAGAGCTGCAAAAATACATTATGAGAACAGGGTGGACTGGATTGCTGTGCAGAGAGCCAGCATCCTTAATGGGCTGAATTGCTTTCCTCTGGGTTGTAATGACTCCATGGAGTTTTCCCCGAAAACAAAGTGTCATGTCATTAAAATTGGGCTTCAGGCATCAGCAGTTGGCAACCAGTGAATGTACTTTAATGCCACATTTGTATAAATTACTGCATACACTTAAAAATCAAAATTGCACAAAAATTTTACTCAGAAGTTGCTTATAGCAATGATATTTCTTGTTGAATCAGTAGATTTGGTTTTCTCATTGGAGTCAGTAATGTAGAAACATTACAGCAGGATTACTTGTTTGAAAATGCTTTAAATCCTTTTTCTTCTTTTGTGTTCTCTAATTTATAAATGAAGTTAGTCATTTCACTAGAAAACAAAATTAAATATCTGATTAAAGTTTTGGTGTCATAACAAGACGTTTTTAAACAGTGGCTAATTGTCATTTAATCGGATGCCATGTGAAAAAATGCCATATGTTTAAATCTCTGTCACTTAGTTGTACGGAACTTGAATACTGCTGAAAGAAAATGACAAATTGCCAAAGTATTCCATCTTGCACACCACAGGAGCACAGCAAGGCTGTCTTGCAGGACAATGACTATCCTGTTCAATTCAGTGTTCACAGTATATTGCACAAACTTGCAAATGAACTAGGAGACCACGACTTTTGGATCTGAAAGTGCTTGGTCTACAGCAATTTCCCTGGAAAGGCAAAGAATCTCAAAAATTTGAGCAATAGGTTAAGCAAGCCAATTCACAGTACTACTAAGTAATGGTTACATGGGTGGTATTATCCTTGCATAGGATGCTTCCGTAAGTCCAGTGAGGCTTTATGCCTACCACACAATTGAGCAACACGGTGTACGATTTCAAGTGTTGGTGTCATGTCAGATATATAGACTGCATATTCCAGAAAGTGGCTGATGGAATCAAATGGCATTTTCCTTCAGTTATGTAATAGGCAAAGGAAACACCGTTCTCAACCAACCTGCACTTGTAAAATCCACAACAAACTATTGGCTATTAGAAGCAATTTCACAAATTGGTAGTACTTGGTGTAGAACTCAGAGTACACTAACATCTACTATAACAACCAAACTAGAATAATCTGTCAAACTCAAAGTGACCCTTTTAGACATTCTAGAAGAGCCACATTTCATATAAAGTGATCCACAAAGTACAAAGGAAAGTAATATACTCTGTGGTTTCTATAAATTCCCTGGGAGCTTTAACAGCCTACAGTTACCAATTGCTTACATAATAGCACATCTATGGCCAGAAACAACATGCCGACAAATTGGCAACCAGTTCTTCTGAATTAAAACTGTTGAGATCATTTGAAGTGTAACATTGTGTATTTGGCAACATGGCCATTTTCTTTAGGAACATTCAAGTTCACATCTCAAGGAGTATGTCAAAACATAGAAGGCAACGCCAGCATTTATATATACTGGACAAGGTTACATACGACCTACTACCACTGAATCACAATTTAAAATGACAGAGATGCATCCACCAGATCAGCAACAATTCAACACAAAGTGATAGATTCACGCTGTCATGTGGACAGTGAGACAGTTACACCGTGATGGGGAGTCTGATCGATTCACACTGTCGGAGAGTGTGTGACAGATTCACTGTCACGTAGAGCGTGACAGATGCACACTGTCCTGGGAAGTGTGACAGACAGACACTGCCAAGGGGTGCGTGACACATACATACTGTCATGGGAGTGCGTGACAGATACACGCTGTCTCAGGGAGGGTGACAGATACCCACTGTCACGGGGAGCGTGACAGATACCCACTGTCACGGGGAGTGTGACAGATACCCACTGTCATGGGGAGCGTGACAAATACACACGGTCACGGAGAGCGTGACAAATACACACGGTCACGGAGAGTGTGACAAATACACAAAGTCACGGGAAGTGCGACAGGTACACACTGTCATGGGGGGCTTGACAGATAGCATTTTCACGGGGAGCGTGACAGATACACACTGTCACGGGGAGCGTGACAGATACACACTGTCACGGGGAGCGTGACAGATACACAGTCATGGGGGTGCGTGACAGATACACACTGTCATGGGTGTGTGTCACAGATACACACTGTCTCAGGGAGGGTGACAGCTACACAGTCACGGGGAGCGTGACAGATACCCACTGTCACGGGGAGCGTGACAGATACCCACTACCACAGGGAGCGTGACAGATACCCATTGTCACGGGGAGCGTGACAGATACCCACTGTCACGGACAGTGTGACAGATACACGCTGTCACGGGAAGTGTGACAGATACACGCTGTCACGGGGAGCGTGATAGATATACACTGTCACAGGGAGTGTGACAAATACACACTGTCACGGGGAGCGTGACAGATACACACTGTCACGGGGAGTGTGACAGATACACACTGTCACGGGGAGCGTGACAGATACACACTGTCACAGAGAGCGTGACAGATACACACTGTCGGGGGGAGCATGACAGATACACACTCACGGAGTGTGTGACAGATACACGCTTCAAGGGGTGTGTGACAGATACACACTGTCACGGGGAGTGAGACAGATACACACTGTCACGGGGAGTGAGACAGATACACACTGTCACGGGGGATTGTGACAGATACACACTTTTTTTAATTTCAAAAATATACTTTATTCATAAAATAATTTGATGGTCTGTACAGTTGGACATGCCATACATATGTAAACATTCTATTTCTTTGCATACTGAAACAGAGTAATCATTCCTATTTACAGGTCTGTACGATTACATTTATAGCTGAGGCGTCAGCAGAGCCCAAATGACTGTGCGGGCCCCTGTTCTTCTTTAGGCAGGCAGACTTTACACAGTGATCTTTCCCCATCGCACCTTGGCGGCAGCTGCCCCAAGCTTCAGCACGTCCCTCAACACATAGTCCTGTACCTTGGAATGTGCCAGTCTGCAACATTCAGTCGGGGTCAACTCCTTCAGCTGAAAGATCAACAGGTTTTGGACCGCCCAGAGAGCGTCCTTCACCGAGTTGATGATCCTCCAGGCACAGTTGATTTTCGCCTTGGTGCGCGTCCCGGGGAACAGGCCGTAGAGCACGGAGTCCCGCGTCACGGCGCTGCTCGGGACGAACCTCGACAAACACCACTGCATTCCTCTCCAGACTTCTTCTGCGTAGGCACATTCCAGAAGGAGGTGTGTGACAGTCTCGTCCCCCCTGCAGCCGCTTTGAGGGCAGCGTGTGGTGCGGCTGAGAGTCCGGGCGTGCATAAAGGATCTCACAGGCAGAGCCCTTCTTCCTCTGCATAGGCACATTCCAGAAAGAGGTGTGTGACAGTCTCGTCCCCCCCGCAGCCGCTTTGAGGGCAGCGTGCGGTGCGGCTGAGAGTCCGGGCGTGCATAAAGGATCTCACAGGCAGAGCCCTTCTCACCACCAGCCAAGCCATGTCTTGGTGCTTGTTGGAAAGTTCTGGCAATGAGGCA